>NC_092814.1:295153990-295421490 GCF_023375885.2 Dermacentor andersoni
CCGTGCGCCTATGCATGGCTCAGCACTTCGTGTATGATGAGACTTGCGACAATTTCCACAGCCCTAATATACCGTGGCCTATTCCTGCCGCATGTAAGCTATGTGTACTGTATACCCTTTTTGTGGGCGACATCTAAGTCTAATACCCGGAGACTGCTCATACTACAAACAGAAAAAGAAATCGTCCGATTTACATAGAAAACGGTAATTGTGACATTCATCAGCCAAATAATATATTTCTTAAATACACTTTAAATCACACAGACAAACTATACGAACAAAAGCTACTAGAAACAATTTACTTTTCCTCCAAATACATTGCAACTATTTTTACGTCAATTGACGTAATATATACGTCAATTGACGTCTATACATTAGAGCCCCACTCCAATGCGAAATGTGGGCGAAACAATGAGGTATGGAAAATAGCATGATTTCGAAATAATTACAAGCTGCATTCTCTAGCGCATACTATACCAACAGTACTTGACAAATATAAGCAAACGGGAGTTACGCGACCACTTTCTTACATCATACTGCAATTTACAGTGTGCTTATGAAACTGGACGAAAGAAGCGGAAATAAAAGTGGACGAAAACACAACTTGCCACCGGTGAGAGCCGAACCCACGACCTCCTCATTACGCGTGCGTTCCACTACCAATTGTGCTACAGCGGCGGCTGTTCCCTGTTCCCTACTTCCACGTTCTTGGGCATTTATGTATGTGTACAAAATCTAATCCGGGGAGTGTGAGCTAGCGCCACTCATGGCATTGGCGGTGGATGTGGAACACCTTTTTCATCGATGGTATCACGTAGTACGTGAACCTTAAGAGCCTGGTAGCTGACCAATAAAGCCTCGTATGCTACATGAAGGCATCAAAGCTGCCGGAGGCGAGACCTACGCTGCAATGAGCGCCAAGAAGGGGAATCGAGAGGCCCGATTTTCGTTAGTCACAACGACATCAAGCCAATAGATAATGAAGCCAAGGAAAGCTAAGGGAAAGATTGATAATTAATAAGCTAAATAGAAATGAAATTGGGCGAAAAAAAAAGTTTAAACCAGTATGGAGCAGGACCCACGACCTCCGCTAGCATGCTAGTCATTTATAGCGTGATATTTAATTTTGTATTTAAATTCAACACTATTGTTGGAGATATCTTTTCTCTATATTAATTGTTTTCTTGCGTTTCGTGCGGGAAATGCTATGTATGTGTGCATGCCACTGCTATTTAATGGACCCTGGGCCTTCATCGCGCTGCTGCGACATCTTTTTAACAGCTGAGCTGTTTAAGCATTCGTTCCGCCGTGGAGCGTTACCAGAAAACTCAGCCCAGCTGTGCGCCGCCTCGCGTTGCCTAGCAACCACCTGCGAGAGCACCGAGCCACGTTACCTCCTCGCACCCCACGCGCGTAGGGCGGAGTCGCGATGTCACAGGCGAGTAAAAGCTCGGACCGGCGCGGCGGCACACCTCTCGCCTCCTCTACTCCGTGCGCACGTGCTGCTGCCTTGGGAAGACCGAAGAAGCGGCTTACCAGGAAGAGCGCCGTACCGTCAAGCGAGAAGCGATGCGTCGCCGCCGAGCTGATCTGGAACACCGCGCCGAAGCTGCGGCTGAGAAGAGGCGACGGCGAGTCGAGGATCCCGAGTTTCAGTCCAGGGAACGCGAGAGTCGGCGCCTGAACGCTCGACGTCGCCGTGAAAGCGATCCCTGCCTGTGACTGCTCGAAAACTTCCAGCGTCAAGCCCGCCGATACACGGGGGGCTTGACGCTGGAACACCGGGGGCTTGAGACACGGGGGGCTTGAATCAGCAAACAGCTGATTCCAGCGCGAGTTGCTGTGCATAGAGTTTGGGAGGAGCTGTCGCGTCGGTGACCTACATATACAAGGAAGCTCGGCGCGCGGCTCAGCGGGACTACGATCGACGAAGGAGAGCCGATGCTGCCCATCGCGGCCGAGGCCACCGCCGACAAACGCCGTCGCCAAGCCGAGGATCCCTACTTTCGGGCCAGAGACAACGCACGCTGCCGACTGAATGCTCGGCGCCGCCGAGAATCGCTTCCGGTTCTGCGCGTCACCGAGAACTTCCAACGCCAAGCCCGCAAATCCATGGGAGTTGCGAATGATCGCTTCCAGCGCGAATTCCTCGGCATAGAGGCACAGCTGCCGCGTCTGTGACCGGCTTTGGTTCGACGTGAATCTCTTCACGGTGAGCTCGGTGCGGAACATTGAACAGAAGGTCTCTGCCTTGCAAGTGCTTCGCGAAGCCTTCCCCGACACCACCGACCACGACGACGGTCGGACGTCGAGGACGAGGACCGGATCGACGATGATGACGACTGGTACTGAAGCACTGTACATAATAAATTGTGAAGCACGTACTGTGGCTTATATGCGTGTGACTTGCTGGGGCTTGTGTGGCTTACCGGCCTAGGCCGTGTATGACCTCGCAAAAACTTGGCGAAACTTAGCATATCTTGGTGATACTTAGTATGAGCATAGTTAAGCCATGCATAACCTCGTAAGACTTAACAAAACCTATCAACGCTTGGTATGAGCCTTCCCAGTCATGCATAACATCGCAAAACCTAGCAACATTTAGTGTGAACCTAGCCAAGCCATGCAAAACCTCGCAAAACCTAGCAACACTTAGTATGAACCTACCCAAGCCATGTATAACCTCGCAAAACCTAGCAATCTTAGCAAAAGCGGAAACTAGCTCCGCTGTGACCCAGCCTTGCACCACTAGTGCAAACTGCCCACATATTTTTTTTTTTTTTTTTGTCCAGGGGGTTCCTTCAGTTGACTTTGTTCTGGAATATAAAATGTGAATTTGAAGCACAATTTTCCCTTTTCGAAGAGTAAATTCTCTCGGCCCCACTGGGTATTCAGAACCGATTAAGGCAACCGGGTTCTTATCACTGTTAACCATGTGGTTATACTTCTGTACCACCACATTTTCAAATCCGGTCCAAAGAACGACAGCGTCTTAGTTTCACAACTCCTATTTCTGCGGACTTAACCATAAAAAAGTTCATCGCTTGCGAGAAGGGGACCGCCAGCCCCTATGGGTGTACACGCCAACCCCAACAACATCCATCCGAAATTTTCTCGTGTATCCCGCGAAAACCGTACGTTTCTTCGTCAAGACGAACCTATATTGGTGCTGAATATACTTATGCTCATTTTCTACAGATAAGCATTGATGTCAACGCTTCGCGCGGTAATTTGGTGCCTCAAAAACATGCCAACTTGCTTCAATACGCCAAGAAAAAGCGGAACGTTATAACGCCCGCTCCGGCAGTGTGAAACAAAGCGGTGATTTTCGAAAGCTTTGATGGCAGCCGCTACGCATCGTCGTTTCGTCAGCCGTGACGAGGACGCGGAGCCCTTTACAATGGTCGCCTATACAGTGGGCGATCCCAATGGTCGACAGCTGGATGGTTCGTGCCGCGACGAGCCATCATCACGAGCTTGTGCATGTCCTCGACATTTATCGAAGCACATGGGAAACAATGGGAAATTCGACAGCGTCGCGTGCCCGCGCAACGACAGCTGCGCCGGCGCGTTGTTAACAGCGTTGACGGCGCCTCCATCGCCATTCTTCGACCTCCGACACACTGCGGGGGAGCTCGTCGCTCTGGGGGAACAACCCAAGACAGCCGCTTTCTTTCTTTCTTTCTTTCTTTCTTTCTTTCTTTCCTTCTTTCTTTCCATGTTTTGCTTCCTCCCGGTGCCCGCCCTCTGCTGCGTGGATCTTACGAGACTCTGCTGTGTTGCGCCTTCTTTCCTCTCTAACGCTTTTCTGATTTGCTTTAGTTGCCTCTATTTCGAGAGCAGCTCACAATCCCCCCACCTCCCCCTACCCCCTTTCACCACCGCAATCTCCGCCACCTCGCTCGCTGCTCTGGGGAAAGAGGCACGGTACCACTTTCACGCGGCGCTCGACGATGGCTCGGTGTGGCCTGACCTCTAAACCCAGGCCGAATCCGGAGCAGAGAAAACGCAGGGCCAAAAGGAACGGAGGAGGAGTAGAAATCTCTTCCACGAGCACCCTGGCGTAAGATGCGAGAGGAAGTGCGAGAGCGTGCAGGATGGGAGAGAGAAAAAGCGAGTGCGCTCTGTGAAGGGCGCCAATCCTGAATTATGCGGCATTGTTCTTTGCTGGGCGGCGGCGTCGACGGTCGAGGCCACCGCGCGGCTGAGAGTCGGTGCGTCTCTCTCTCCTGGCGTCGCCGTCTCGGGCGTCCCGACGGCGGTTTTCGACTCCATCGGACGACGCCGAAGCCGCGGTGGGTCTCGTCGCCGAGACCGAGTTCATTAGGATTCTGCCCCACTCGCGCGCAGAGAAGAACGCGTGCGTGACGCCCTTGGTCTTGCGACGTGCTACTGCCGATGAGGCAGGAACGTTTTGACTATTGCGCGAGTGACTCACTGCACAGATGCAGACGAAGGCCACCCTCGCAGTGGGCCGGTGAATGGCGGAGTGTAAAAAGAAAAAAACTAAATCCAGAGAGGATTACCTGAACATCAGGCTCATTGCCAAAGGAAATGAGAGTAGATTTCGACCGTCCCATTGCGGCACCAAGTCGTATAGACACGCCCTTACTCACTTCAACATCGCTTACCGGGCGCTTAAAGGACGAATTTACAGTGCGCGTCTCCTTAGAACGTCTGTAATGGATTCAAGCCATTACAGCGCGTCACCGTATAGAGCATGCTATCCTGCCGATGAACGCAACGCGACGCAGAACTAACGTTTATCGCCCTGGCCGCGAAACGTGCATACGGTGTCGGAGGAGAGCTTCGAATGGAGACAAAAAGAGCCCAGTTGTGTACGATCTGCACTTGTGAGAGACGACGGGAGGAGGGCATGGCGGGCCCCTTGTAGATAGTGTCCCAGGGTTCATCAAGGAGGGCAGGGGCGCGCGCCGCCTCTGCTTGACTCTCGCGTGCCACGAAGCCGCCTGACTACATTCTTGTCGGTTCCCCAGCGTCTGGCGACGACCGCGGGATCCTTGCTCAGGCGTTTACGGTGCGTTGTACTTATCTGTGATGCGGACTCCTCACCGGTAGGTCGTCGCTGCCGCCGCTCAAGGCTCCAGCGCTCCTCCCCCCCTCTCTCTCTACGTGATTGAACGTTAAAGCCGCTGCATTCTGGTGTGGAAAGGCTCGCGAGCGGGAAAGCCCCCGTCATGGAAAGGGTGGGTCGGTGCGCAGAGGTTTATGATATTGTATTTGCTTACTAAGACGCGTCCGGGTGCCGACGGATGGGCAAACAAACTATAGGCGTCAAATAACTTGAACATAAATAGGCGACTCGGTTATTTGGTCAGACTGAAACAGCGCGCACTACACATGGCCTGTGCAAACATGAATACTAGCTGTAGCTGCCCTTTCTCGTAGTTTGTGTTTCCTGAACGTTGTTTCAGTACACGAGGTAAGGAAAAATCAACAGAGGAACAGACTAAGACAACAACAGCAGTAGCAGCAACAACAACAAAACAATAAACAAAGAAAAAAAAACGCGCGTTCAAAGCGAGAGAGAACCACCAGCAAATAACCCACTTTGGCGGAGGAGTTCTAAACAAGGAGAAAAGCGGAAAGCACCGCCAACTCTCGTTATCTGCCTATATAAGACTACCGAGTCCTCTGGCATATTGGAACGCACACCAGGGTCTATAGGCTTTTCCTCCGTGTCATTACAAGTCGTTATGCGGTATATTTGGGAGGAACGTTTCTGGGGGACATTCCGATTAATTGCATCTCGGGCCAAGATGAAAACACTCCCATTAACGCCGCCCCGCATTAAGAAGGCTTGCTAACGTTATTGGCCACGGCGACAAAACACAACTATAGCTCCAGGATAATGTAGCGCTTATATTCCAACGCTATTCCTTTTCTCGGTTCCTTGGTGGATCCGAGCTGCTTTCCGCCCACGTTATCACTGGGATCGGTCGGTCGTCAACGGCAACTGATACGAAAGGTATCGTGGCGGGAGGAATCTTTACATTATACCGGTCTTAAGCCTTTTTGTCGGTGTTCCAAATTAGGAGTTCTATAATGCTGTTGTGACGCCGAATGTCGTGGCAAATCTCCGCCCTATATACATTATCTGCCAACAAATATCCTTGCGTTCAACGCCATGGTTTCTGTCTTTGAAAAATAGCACAGCCTGCTGGAAATAAATAAATACATAAAATTTAAAAAAAGACCACGTATGAAAGTAGTTGCAGAACGGCACGCCTCTGGGGCTGCATTTTCTATCTATCACTTTTGGGGATACTTTCACTTTTGCATAACGAAGCGTCCAGCCCGACATCTCACTGGAGCAAGGAGCGTTCAACGACCGCTGGCATATATCCGATCAGCGTCGACTGAAAGTGATGTGCTCGAAAGTGATATCGCTTGAGAATACGGCCCCTGTTCACAGCTCTCGGCCCTGTGCGGCCGAGAGCTGTGAATAAATGACCGGTCAAAACAGGCGCCCGGTGTACCATGCCGTAACGAGTCTTGGCCCTCATTTCACTGCGGGGATTTTTCCCTGTGCAAAGATAGCCCGTCTAACGTAGAAATCACGCACCGCGCATCAATGCGCATGCGAGGGGACCATGTGCGGAACACAAACGCAGACGCGCGTACGCGCAAACAAACAAACAAACAAAAAACAAACCAGACGTTACTCGATCCCATCATCGAATCTCTACCTTACTCCCCCCACCCCCACCCCCCCCCTGACTGCACAGCCGGGGAATATCTGCAGCACGCTAGCTTGTACGCCAGAGGCTCGTGTCGAGGTATCTATGGTATATAGAATATACCATTAACCCATACGGGCGCCCTGCGTAGAGCCTGCGATCGGGCCGCGAACGGCTTCTTGGCAGGCGATGACGGAGCGCGGCCGAAACGGAAGGATATGGGCGACCTGAAAAGAAGGGATCGGCCCGTTTTGCTGAGCGGGCCTGCATGCCCGCGGTGTATAGTATGCAACGCCCTCATTTTCGTCTTCCCGGGGCACGGCATCATTCGGCTGGCGCCCCAGTGTCTCGTCTGCGTGCTTCTTACACCTGGACAGGCTTCCCGGGGAAAGTCCCTCACTTACGGGCGGAGGGTTCGTCGGGCCAAGAGAACGGCGAGTGCACAGGATCATGATGACGATGCCGCCCCCCCCCCCCCCCCCCCCCGCCCTCCTTCCCGTACAGCCCAGCTTTCGCATCCGGTGCATGACACGCGCTGCTGCTACACTGACGATCCGTCGGTGGATGCGGGTCAAATCTGAGGCGCTCGCTCCTGGCGTTTCTTGCTGCAGAATTCACATAAGAACCATGGAGGAAGATGTATATACGATCCGCCCTCTGGCGACTAAACGCGTTCCGCCTGGTAGTCGTCGAGAGAGCGTTTCTAAGCTGGCCGTCCGTATTTCGCTGCGTGCGGTACATGCAGTGAAAACATAGCAGTCGCAATTAATAAAGTGCAGATTTAGCGCACTTTTGTAACGTGAAGCGAAGCTTTAGTGATGCGAATAATTTAGCGCTATATGTATCTGACATCGATGAGTACAATTGTGTTTGCTTTCATCAAATCCAATGTGTAGACTCGTGCAGTGTCTATGCACCAAAGAGATCACAAGCTATACAAACACCAAAACAGGCGGACGCGCCAGTGCGAGACGTCCACGCAGCCATGTCACGAGGACGACCGAAGGCGAAGTATGGTGCCTGTGGAGGGGAGGATGGATGAGGGAATAAGGAAAGCTTCGCTTTAAGGAAAAGGAAAGAGAAGGAGATAGTGACGAGAAGGCATGATGCAGTAAGGCGAGTCGGGGAGTTTATCATTGACTTGAAGAGAGAGGGAAAGATATATGATGCAGGCACACCGGGGAATGCGTCGATGCCGAGACTGTGGTCACATTTGTAAAGGTTGGTCCCCTGCGGTGAGGTATATATTTCTACTGCAGTATACCGTGTGTCCTTTCTAATGTAATACCCCTGTCAAGGGGACAAGTGCACTTACGGAGAGTGCACTCGGTTTTAAGTGCACTTTCCCAAATCTAAACGTCGCAAGCTAGGTGTACTCGCAGAAGAGTGCGGTCCGGTCGGAGTGCGTTCACGGAACGCACTTTGCTGGTCGAGCGCGTAGCCTCGCCGCCATGGCGGTTTCAACGATACGAAATGTAATGCATAGAAAAAGGACGCAGAAGTTCGCTCTAGCTGCTGAACAGCTTTTAACAAAATAATCAGAACAGAATTCGCTGATATTCTGTTCTAGCAGGATCAAATGCCGCCTCGTCGCACGCCACCATCTTGTTCTGGATTAGCTAGGCGTTCGTCTTGGCCGGCCTCGACTTGCAACTCTTATGATAAAAATATTTTCGTTTTTTGTTGAGTAAATATAGATTAAGAGCGTTTTATATTTATAATACAACTATATCAATCGCTTCTTTTAGAAGGTTTCTTTATTTTTATCTACATCTTGAAAACACATGATTTTAGTCTGTCGCCATTTTTTTTTTAGCGCGAGTGCGCTCTGTTTTCCCGTTTAGCACCGCGTAGCCTAAAGTCTCAGTCAAGGTCCCGAAGTGCACCCCCCGTAAGTGCACTTAACTTACTAAATTAGCAAAACTTAAAAAAAAAGCTATTTAAGACACACGGTGCAAAACACAATTATAAAACCTACGGTGTTCGGTCGTCAGAGGTGTGACGACCAATCACCGCAGGCGTTAATCGTAACTTGCACCATGTTAGGAAGTTAGGAATTTTTTGGCAGGCCCATGTGGTGTGGTATACGGTAGCTCGCTCTGTAGAGAAAGGACAAAGGGGCTGATAAAGGGTGGGGTACATCGCATGCAGGAGCGTGAGCCCGAAGAAACCCTTTGACGCCGACTTGAAGCACTGGGCATGTGCCACTCGGACTGCGCTAGTCTTCAATGAACCTCTTTGAGGCCAGCTTGGGTCACTGGGTATGTGTCAGTAGGTGTGTGCCGCTCTTCAATGAAAGTCTTTGATGTCAACTTGGGTAACTATAGGTATGTGCCACTGGGAATGTGCCGCTCTACCATGACGAACTAGAGCCCTTACATTTCTCCGACTCGAGCCCACGTGACAAGGCCTCCTCAAGGACAGCAATCCGACACCTTAGCAGGCTGCGCCACAAATTCACTGGGTCTGTACCGCTCTTCAATGAACCAGTCGCCAACTTGGGTTACTGAGAATGTGCCACTGAGTGTGCGGCAAGTGAGGGAACAATTCCCACAGTTCGCAGGCACTGGCGCGCCGCGCTTCTCGTCTCGGAGGCCACAGGCAGACTTCGCGGCAGTGCCGCTAGATGGCGCAGCGTGTCCCGAAAGAAGCGCGAGTCTGGAGCCCGGCTGCTATACATGACGCGTTTCTCAGGTGCCATGCATTTTGGAGTCCACGCGCAGGCTTCGTGGTGATGGCGCTACATGGCGCCGAGTGTTCTTATGGAAGCGCGAAATGAAGTCCCGCTGCAGTATACACCTCATACATGCCTCGTTTCGACGGTGGCAATACGGCAATGTGTTGGCGCACTATATCGATTCAATGCTAACGCATTACCGTCTTCAGACATCGTGAGATTGGTTCTGCTGCAATTTTTTAAAATGGTTTTCGAATTCTGGAGAGCCTTTCTCACCATTAATATGAAACTATATAGTTCACATCCTTGCATATTCATAGCATTAGCAAGCTCCGGCCATTATACTGCATATTATGAAGCACTGTTAGAAGCACAAATGGATCATTATAGGAACAAGCAAGCAGTTCATTCGCATGCTCAAGACTCTTCCGTGAGTGCGAATGATAGTGGTTTAGCCGGAGAAGTCCGACTCCCTGAGTGATGTACAGCGCGCCCCACTATAGCATGTATATATATATATATATATATATATATATATATATATGACTTCAAGGTAGAGGTATCTATGGTTTACCGCGTTTTCTAGCTGTACCATGATTATTTACTAACGTGCCATCATGTTTTGTGCGTAGAGAAAGAACGGGAGAGGAACCGCACTAGTTGCCTGCAACCCTTGAAGGCACACACCAAGTCTACAGCCGGTCACAGAGAACTGTTGACTTGAGGAACTAAAGTATACCACTGTCCTTGCTTTCTGCGCTCACGACGCACACACCTATAGTACAAAGATATTCGCCTCTGAGAACAGTGTCGAGTCCGGCCGCTTTAGTGCCGTCTCCGGAGAGGGCGGCGCTTGGGCGTCGTGTTACAGAAACAAATTAAGGCACAAGAGGTCTTTAATAGTCTTATCGCTCCCGTACCGATACCAAGAAATTCCTATTGCCCAGTGCGTGCCCCTTTCTTCTAGGGGCGTCAGGCTGCTCCACAAGTGTGCACGTGTCTTGAATACATTGTGCGCACATGCCCCCCGCTGATGGCAGTTCTCGCAACCACGTGCAGCCCCTCTGGCCTTCCTGCGAATATGCCCACGATTTCCTCGCTTGCTTCGTAGCTCGGAGGAGCGGCCCGACAACCAAATGTTGCAGTGGCTGCGCAAATACTACGCAAGTCAATTGGTTCACGGGCCCGGCTTCTAGTGAACAACTTGCAAACTTAAAATCACTTAAATCACATAATGAATCACTTAAAAGTCACTAGCAATTACTGCAACATTTGTGCCGCTTTATGACAGTGTGTTCAAATCCGAGATGAGAAATAAAAGTATCGCGTTGTCACACACACACACACACACACACACACACACACACACACACACACACACACACACACGCACACGCACACGCACACACACGCACACGCACACGCACACGCACACACACACACACACACACGTTAGTCCGTCTGGAGAGAAAAAGTCGCAGAGAGGAAAAGGAAATAGATAAGCAGAGACAGATCGAAAGGCACTAATAGATACATCAGCACGCGCAGCTATCCTTGATAGATAGATAGATAGATAGCTAGATAGACAGATAGATAGATAGATAGATAGATAGATAGATAGATAGATAGATAGATAGATAGATAGATAGATAGATAGATAGATAGATAGATAGATAGATAGATAGATAGATAGATAGATAGATAGATAGATAGATAGATAGATAGATAGATAGATAGATTTTTAACATCCAAATACAACACAGGCGGTGTGAGGCACCGAGTGGAGGCCTTCTGATAAATTTTACTCACCTGAGGTTCTTTCACGTGCACCCGAAGTTCGGTGCGCAAATTTTACTGTGACATCAGTTACGACCTCTAAACTGAGTTTGCTGTGTCCGTCCGTCCTTCCGTCGACGGTCCTCGTCGTTGTCGTATCGTCAGGCCACCTCCTCATCACATAAATAAAATACTTTTTCCCCACCACCGCCACGGGTATTCAGATTCACGCGCCTATACGATGACAATGTGCAGATGGAAGCATGGACGCGCTATAACCACCGTGCGCTATCGTGTGGCGCTTGGGGGTTATGGCGCCCCACATAGCCACGGAGAGCTGAGGCGTATGCGTGCGTATATTTATGAGTACGCAATAGGCGATACTGTATAGCGGCCGAACGAGGACGCCGTTGTTGTCGCGTAAGCTAATTTTTGAGACGATGGCGGCGTACGCTGTGAGAGTCTGCTGCTGCTGTCGCAGTAAATGAGTTCAGAGCCAGATGAACCACTGAAATCTGCAGATTCTTTAGATTCCGCATTCCTGGAAAAAAGTGTAGCATCTTCTTCATTTGACAGCTCTTTCTATCTGTTAGTAACCTTACCATAGCATGCTAGCGTATAGCGCGAGTGAGACATAATCGGTGTGCTGCATGCTCAGTTTGCGAACACAACGAACCGGTCCAACTTGTGGCCTGTTATTCCAGGTCTTACGGCCATCTTAGGGCGTTGTTCGTGGTTCACCATATGCCTAGAGGCCATCCCAGTGTAAATAATAACAGCGTAAATGTCCTTATACTACACCACTGTCATTTCTTTGCTGATCGATGCTGATTTAACAGTACAGAACCTCTTTTCTGAGCGGATAATGCTAGATAATATTGGTTCTACAAGTGGAGTATACAACATTCCGTATTCGTGTGAACACTTACGCACCAACTGCTTCAGTTGGTGTTCTGAGGTGACGGCAATATAAGCGATACTCTGCATGCTCGTGCACATGGTTGGTGCACTCACGGGTAATTAGGTGATCTTGTTAAGAAAATGTGCACAATGTGCAAGCCCATGCTACAAGTTTTTTTTTTCTTTCTTCTTTGATGGCGCAATGGGCAAACACTTAGCACTTGCTAGTTTTCAATGTTACTATTTTTATCGAAGTAGATCCTTGTTTATGCAACGACATCACTGGCCTAGTTTTCTTTTTATTAACCTTAACTTTACTAGCTGTCAGTTATTAATAGTTACACTATAGAAGCATAGCGCGGGAAGGACGATTCACAAAGACTAGACAGGACAAGCGCTATCCTGTCTTTAGAGCTTGTCCTGTCTAGTCTTTGTCGATCGTCATTCCCTATCCATGCTTCTAGTGTAACTATGTATTATTAACCACCCCAAGCCTATACTCTTCTGGTTATTAATAATTTAGCGATACATCATGTGACAGTGAGTTGCTAACCTTATGGTAGTAACTCCTCCGTGTTTTCTTTTTCTAACTTTGTTTTTATTTGAAGAATGCGCCCCTCATCGGAATGCCACCACCTCTACTGGGGAACGAACTCGCGACCTCGTTCTCAGCAGCGCGCTGGACTTGACATACCCACTGAGCCACATTAGAGCGGACATGGAAGAATATAAAAATGGTCAAGTCGAAAAAAAAAAGAAAGAGCAAAAAAAAAAAAGAGAAAGAAACGGTAAACATCGCTGGCAGCGTGCGGTATACACCGCATACTGCTTCTGTATACGAGTGTCCGATCCAAAATCACCGTTTGACCGACAAATTGTGCCGCCAGCACACGCGCGGGTCCAAACATGGGCCGCTGGTTAAGTGTGCGCATTCCATCTTACCGCGACAATGCATACAATATACAGAGGAAGCGTGCGTCATCTCTGAGCAGTGTGAGCACCAGCGCTTGCGGGCTTCACGGCGATCGAGTGGATGACACTGCCGCGTAACGCGCGAAATGCACGCATAAAAGAACCAGTAGAAGGGAGCTCCCTTCATCGTCCTCCTCTGCGGTCGCCCCCACCGCACGATAGAATGGAAACGTCGCTGTATTAGGCTCGTTGTATTATGTAGCCTTAGATTAGTGTGCCAATTAAGCACCGGGGGACGCAAACCGACGGGCGCACTTTAGTACGCCCGTCGGAACGCAAATGACTCACCATGCAGTTTAGGTCCCCGAGTGCTTAGGTACCCTAATCTACAACTCTCTGTTAAAGACATTTTTCGATTAGGGGACGCAGGCGTCAGCCCAAAGTCTGTTTAAGAGAGAGAGAGAGAAAAAAAAGAAATGAAAAGGCAGAGAGGTTAACAGAGTAATTGTCCAGTTGGCTACACTGCACAGGAGGAAGGGGGGATAGAGAAAATGGAGAAGGTAAGACAAGAATCGGTCCGCACATGCACTATAGGAAAGCAACTGACAATGACTACAGTTTTCATTCAGTCCGGATGGTCAAAAAAGCAAAAAATTATGATGAAATAATAATAAGCCCACCCCTGCTTGAGTCTCGCCTACCTAAGGGAACGCAAGCCTCTTGCGTCTCCTGATCTATAGGACTCTCTACCCAATGGCTGCTACAAGCGCTGATCCTTCGCTTCATGCACTGCACGGAGTCGATGAGACGGAATGTATAGACATGTGGGTCCTGCCCGCAACGAGGGACGCCTGTAACACGCAAGCGGAGGGGAGCGCATGCTCCGGATGTTACAGGGAATTGTGTCAGGCGCCGGTTCAAGTCGCCCGAGGGTCCGATGGGTCAGGTTGGCGGGCATCGCGGACCGTCTATAGGTGGGTTCGGCCTTGGCACGACTCCCGCGTTGCGCCCGAGGGCTGCCACGCGCCGGAAGCGCTTCTCGGAACGCGTGAGTGGATCGAGGGTTCACTACTGCACCGCCGCGTCTTCGCCAGCCCGGCGGCCCCGTCACGATGCAAACGCAGTTGACTGAGCCCCTCTCCCACCCCCACCCGACTGTAGATGTCCCTCCCCAGCGAGTTGCGTGGCCAATTTTCGCGCGTCAGGAATTTCCGAGAACGATCCAAGTGCTCAGATGTCGCATGATAGTCCCCTTCAAAGATTGCGATGCTGCCCACGTTAGCCGAAACGGATGATATCTGTGTAAGGTGTAGCGTCAGGGACAACACAGCTTTGAACTCACAATCGGAAGCATCACCGGAGTTTCATCTGGGCGTCTGTCATCGCAACAGATGAATTGTTATCGGCTGGATTGCTGCTGCAATACATGCTTATGCGGAAGGCGCCACAAGGGATAAAACCGGAGATGGGGTAATTTATACTCGACGCGCACGCAGAATACATTATAGCGACCTGTACGGGGGTTACTTGTAGGCGGTCACCTGCCGGCTACTTAATTCCATATAGAGGGCAGAACTGCGACTGCATTACCAGAACGAATAGGCAATAATTAAGTTAAACTGCTGTCGCGGCGCCATCAGCTACCCTTTAGAGCCATGTCATGTGAGCAGGGTCATTGGTGATGTGCACATAGCATTTTGTGTCCACGTTCTGCGTCTTAACTGTATATACGGAGCTCGAAATAAGTGACATGTGTATATCATTCAGTCGGCTGGTTTCTGTTTTCCGCTCGTTCGATATTGCACCGCTGCCATGAGTAATTGTATTATCGGTCGACATCTTTTGGCCAGTTATTTCACAAAACAGATATCTTGCACCGAGATAGGTAGCAGCGAAAAAAAGTGAGCCGCTGCTGGTCAAGTCCAACTAATTCATTCAGCGGCCGTTGCCGGGCCTTAAATAGTCAAAATCAAACATGAAGGCTACACTTCAGCGTTACCGAACTTCTGAATATCTCGCACTTGCTAATAATTTTTAAAAAAGGAAGAGAAAAACCCGCAACCCTAAGATGCAAAGTGCACCGCGACGTTAAAATTAGAGCCGATATTTATTTTTCGTAGCCAAATCTGCTTATGTGCCCATAGTCCAATTTTGCTGCTTTGTGAGGTAACAAGCTTTTTCCTGTTACACCACCGGCATTGCGCAACTTTGACTTAAACGCTAAAAGCATCGCAAAAAAATGCAGTTAATTATGTTCTGTAGTTATTTCTCTACTTATATATTTGATAGCCTAAATCAAATGAGTTTTCAACGCAATATTTGTAATCAGTTACTTTTTTCCCCCTATAACGTGTACAAGACTGCCCTGAACACTTCCAAGGTAGATTTCTTTTATCAACTGATGGGACCGCTTTTTGTTTATAACATATTTCTGCCGAGCCGGAAACCGCATGTTTCAGGTAACAACGACATGCAGCTTTTCATGTCACAATGACGGTCATATGCGTCACTATATGATTTCCTGTTTTTATATGCATAAATAACGTTACACATATGCAGTGATCTTTATTATTACTTTATTATTATTATTATTATTATTATTATTATTATTATTATTGACATGAATATAGCATGAAGGGATGTTGCCATCAGTCAGTCGTGACGGTTACTCTTTTGCAACGTGGATGAAGGGAAAAAGTGCGATATGACGGATTCACTCAAATTAGGATTGGAAAAGGCAGCTGGTCTTTTGGCTTCTATATTAAGGTATCGAAGGCGTTTTCAGAAGATGGTAACTGCATGCCTCTTTGAAACCTTGTCACTGACTCTCCGTTTTATTTTGACCCACAAACCATGCACAGGTAACTTATTAGAATTTAAACACAAGACCACAGCGGAGGGTCTAACACCCGACATGAAACTTCTCTCAAGTGAGCGTACTGCAAAAGAAGGAAAGAAACAGGGAGGAAGGCGTCTTTGCTGTCGACAAATGAGCCCAGGCAGGCTTAATCTTAGGCCGATGTCATTATGTATGTTAGCGTCTTGAGGAAACATTTTTACTGACGCGGCCCCTCCAGCGCAGCGTGTGACCCTAATAACGCTTCGCTCTCCAGCGCGCTCGTTTCTGGTTCCGAAATCAGCATCCACGGCAAGGGAAGCCGGCCGTTGAAAGAAGAAAAATAATAACCCTGACAATGTCCTCCGAAATCTCAGCGTGACCACGCATATTCGTTCAGTTCGCACACGCACGCTAGTATAGCAAAGCGCACTGTCGCCGATGCATGTCGCGACAACGGAGCCACTGGCCGCACTCGCGATTATTTCCGGGACGTTCCGGTCCGATTGTAAGATGCCCATTGTGCGCTCGGGCACACATGCATCGGAGCGGCCGCCGGACCGATGCACGCATGCGTGCCAGACGAAGGAACATCGGGTGTCCTCGCTGCGCGCTTGGAACGGACGACCGCTATCAGCAGCCGAGAGGGCGACGGGCATTTCCTAGCACTTTCCCCTCGGCGGAGAGAAAGAAGATGGGGAGGAAGGGAGCGTCCGGCAAGAGGAACGGAGCAAGAGAGATGTAGTGGGAGCGAAAAAATGTACACTGTAAATATTACACTCTAAACTAACCAGAGCGAATGTCAAACCCGCCAGGAAAGTGCTTTTGCAGAAATTTTCAAAACACGGTCGTTATTCACCATATGCGGCTTTAGTCTAAAAAAAGAAATCCGAAGCTTTCTTTTTGATACAGAGCTTTATTCGCAGCCACAGGATGGCGCTACGAGTCTCTTTACAGACTACGGTGGAGAGAGCGTTGCACCGAGCCGAGGAGGCTGAGCGGGACGTCTCTTTCCACTAGACGGGCGCGCCTCGCGCCCTCCGCGCTTCGTTCGACTCGCTGGGTTAGATGCGCTAGGAGAGGTTGAGCGGCAGCGGTGATACGCGGGGCTGTCTCCTAGCAGCAGACGAGAAGGGAGCGGCGGCGTGCAGCCAACTCTGCGTGGGTCTGTGTGTGTGCCGCTGACTGCTGCGCGTAGCAGTCAGCAGTCTCCGTCCGGTCTGGCGCGTGCCTGTGCTGCCGCAGTGTTTTGTGGGCCACGAGCTTCCCCAAGACGGCCGTGTCGCGGACAGCTTGGAAATCCGCTCGTCGGTGCCGCCAAGGAACGTGCTTTTACATGTTGTCGTTATAGCATCGTCGCGAGCCGCACCACCGGCACCGTAAGTTTTTCTTCCTTTTCGGTCTCGTCATTCCTGTCTGCATCGAACAGTTTATTGTTTGATCGTCCGCTACAGTTTACTTGCACTCGCAGGTGTAGAATGTGGCGGCGGTTGCGCTGTTCTAGGAGCGGTTCTAGAGCAGGGCCGCCGCTGCCACGGAAACGATGAGTCAAATGCACCGCCGAAGGCTCCGCGCGGAGCATGCGTACTGGGGACGGAGATGGGTGGCACAAATTCGATGGTAGCAGGTACGACGGCGCACAGCTAGAAGCCGCTGACCGCGCTCTCGCCACTCCACTCGGACACTCATCGGATGAGTCACGTATGGATCTGAACACGAGGATTGCTTCATGCGGTGGCGTGGCGCTGGGCAGGTACCTTGACAACTTTTATCCGCTCCTGATACGGTCTCGGAGAGTGGGAACGTGCAACTGCCCTTATATACTGTTATATACTGTTAGTATATTGTTTTCCGCTTATCTGTGTGACTCGCTCTTCATCGTACACAACTGTCTTCGACAGTCGCTGATTCCGTATGTAATCGGAAAGAGAGAGAGAAAAAGAACTGATCTGAGGTAACCAATAATTGTAAACATCTATGCTCAAAGGTAGGTAATATATATATATATATATATATATATATATATATATATATATAATCAATGCACCTGCTGAAAAAAAATTGCTGACGGCCAGCCAGATGGGTGTTGTTAATTTATGATCGACACGCAAAACTCATCCCGTCGTCGTGACCTTGTCATGAGCGACACACGGGTGATTCACGCGCCTTGCCGTGACTCGAGGACTACTGCTGCAAGCGAAGCGGAGTAAGTACGCGCGGTACGCGGGCTTTCACGAAGGCGTCGCAGACGTCAAAGTAGTGCGCGTCCGTCTTGCTCAGGTCTCCGCAGCGCGTGCTCGTCGCCCATTCAAGCGAAGGAAACGCCGCTCTTTGTTGATGAGCTCACGTGTCGAGACGAGTCGCACCGCGAAAATAACGAAAAAAAAAAAAAAAAGTCGAGCTGGAAAACTTTTAGGAGAGGGGCCGAAACCACCACAGCACTGTCGGCGGCATCCGTGGAATGCGCGCGTCCGCGGAGAGAGCCGGTGGCTGCATTCTTCGCGCGGCGGTGCTTCGCTTTTAGTTCTTCTTTGCTCCCTTCTCTACTATTCCATTATTTAGCTCCCGTCTCCGCTGGGGTATGCTTAGAAGGCGCCTCGCCGCGCGTTTACGTTCGCCGATCCCCCTTCGGCGCGTTTTTTATTTATTCGACCGACCGTGTTCCTCCACTTGATTGCTTTTTTTCGCGCGCTGTGCCACTCGAAGGCTTGTACGTGGCAGTGTTCGTTTCTTTTCAGTTTCATAGTCGGACCTCTGTTAAACGTCGCGCGCGCTGCGGGTGTTGATAGGCGTAAACAAGGGCTTTCAGCTTGCGACGCTACCTCAAGCTACGAGCGTATGGCATTTTGGCCCAGCTGCTATGAATTCGCTGTGCGCGTCATTCAGTTGGCGCAAACATTTCGCTGCGAATCGGTGACGCGCTGTGTATCGTCGTTTCACATTTTATTACATGTCATTGGTTTTTGTCGTGTTCTCGCCACGAAAGCTGTGTATCTTATCTCCCTGTCTAAAGAGCTGCATGTGCGATAGGTTGCGACATTCGAGTACATTTCTGAGGTCGCTCGTGGCAGATTGTTTTGCAAGTGTCAGAGCCCACTCTCGACGAACAGCGAAATTGAAGTCGTGTAATTGTGAAGAGACCCCAGCGCCGCTACGTCAAATAGTAGTCATTATAAAGAAGCCGTGGGTCTGGCCACTATTACTGTTTTGAATAAGTAACCTAATAAAGCGAAGATCAAAGCGCTCCCACGTTGAGCGCTTTATTTGAATATGGCGCGCTCTTTAGCGCCTGGCTGATTTGCCAGTTAATTCGACGGCGTGCGTGCGTTGCCCCTCTTGAATCGCAAGGGGTGCGCGACACGGTTAATGGGCATTTTGAACAAACTATTTATCGCAGGCGAGCTTCCTGTTGGGACGATTGGTACACAGTCACTTAAACTAAAACCGACGCCCCACGAACACACATCCAGCTGTCTGCCTTCCTCGTGGTCTTCGTGTGCGCTCTTTTCGTTTTCAGCCACTGTTGTGCTATGCCCAGCTGAAGACTTGACGTATGAAAGAGACTTGTGAGGCTGGCAGCTGGTTACAACAGCATTGTTCAAAAAACTAGTAAAACGCTCACAAAACGTGATCGCTGTCATGATCGATTGATGATCATGTAACTACTTATTCTGGCTCATAATAGCCTGTAGTACGTGCTCTGAATGCCGCCGCATCTTAGCATATCATACGAAGACAGCTGCGGGACATCACTTGTCTACGGCCTGACCGATATATATATATATATATATATATATATATATATATATATATATATATATATATATATAATACACTAGATTGAATACACAGGGCAACACGTGATAAAGTAACGGTCTTCTCATGTTTCTTGTAAAAGAAAGCCGCCTTTCCTGTGTAAAACACAGAAAGGAAGACATGGGCGTGATAGGTTGGCACGGTGATGCTACATCATGAATTATGTCAAATCGCACTGCTCGAAACGCATTTCACTGGTGCTTTGCGTCGTCTGTGCCGACGACACAACGGTATATGGACGAAATATACATTTTCATCAAAGCTAATGGCAAGAGTATGTTTAACCCACTTCCATACAGGTATTACGCAATTACTTGCGTTGTAATATTAAAGACTCGAGGCAATCAATGCGCACTCTTATGCACAAGGGGCGCTCGAGGAAGCATCATATCCTCGCCACTTCATGTACAAGTTATTTATTTGCCGGTAGACATTCACGGATGCACCTTGTCAGCTAGCCACTTCATGACCACCTCGAGGTTGCGGGTTCGATCCCGACCGCGGCAGCCGCATTTCGATCGAGGCGAAAGAGCGCTCGTGTATTGAGACTTCGATGTACTGTACGTTAAAGAACCACAGGTAGCGAAAATTAATCTGGAGTCTCCCACGACCGCGCGCCTCATAATCAGATCGTGGTTGTTGCACGTAAAACCACAGGATTTCATTCTAGCGTCTTCATGCCTTGTGTACGTATAGAAACTTCATGCGTCCGTCGAAAGACGGACGCATGACCTGTGCCCGTGTCAAATTGGCGCTGCCCGCAACCATGATATCGCGTAAACAGCCCAATAACATTGTTGTCTTTGAATGCCTTGCGTTGCCTTATCTCAGCAGCGTCCGGTTTATCTCTTCGTAGTGGAGACTGACCGTCATTTTACAACGTCAACATACGAGTTGACAAAATATGCTTTCCTTTTTCTTTTCATTGCATGTCGTACGTGAATAGGCGGTGTAATACTAATTTCCGCTCAATCGAAGATTTGTAATTGCGCCTGAAACAAGGAATCATTTCCCGTCTCCTTTGTTCTTCATATATTACCAATATTACGATGGGCGCTGCAGAGATGGTGCGAGTACTTAGGTGCCAGTGTTGATTGTCGGCGCTCCATGAATGCTGCGGTTCTAATAACTGCCGTGTCAACGCGTGCTGAGGCACGTTGAGTCAAAAGGAAGAGCTGTTGGCGATGTTTGGACGCTGATGTGCGCTTCCTCTCGGCGTGTATTCATTTGACTCAGCCCTAGAGGCGGGAAACTGCCTTCTCGGCTCGCTGGCGCTTATTTGTGCGGTCTGCATCCGTCGTTGCGTGTCTTGAGGCAGCATTTCCGTTCGTCGTTTGGGTCGTCCAAGCCGTCGGGTGGTTGTAGCCTTGCCTTTCGGTAAGTGTGAGCGTTGCGAATGTTACGAAATTTTCTGTTCGATCGAAATAAATAATTAAAAGAAGAATTGGACCAGCCCGTAGAGTTAGTGTTCTGAAAAGCGTTCACTGAAGACGGGTGCCATGGATATATATATCGCCCGATTCATTCGTCCTGTACTTCAAAGGCGCGGTGTATAGTTTCCAGGGTTGGGGTCGACCGGTCGTCGCGCTGCAGCTTTCAACTCCAACCTGCGCGGCCAAATTGCGAGGAATCATTTTTCTCTCGCTGTCTCTCTTCATTTCGCACGTGTAACTCTTGCGACAGGATGTGCATCTGGTGTGTCTCGCGTAAACGAAGCTGATTATTTAATTAAATAAAGAAGCTCTACTTTACAGAAGTGTCCGTTTCTCACCATTCGCTCATTTTTCGTCTCATACTAAATATGTAAATACTAAATTATCTTCCCTTAATTCTTAGATTATAATAACTGCTGTGCTTCGACAGTTGAGCTCAGTCTTGGGGCCATTATTTTGTGACGGTAATTATTTGCACCTGCCAGCCTCTTCGCACGCGCAACGCATAGGAAACGGGACAGAATCGAAGTGAAAGAATCGTTACTAACTATACCGCCCTCCCTCGTTCGCAAATCTACGGAGTTCCCCACGTAACTTGAGCACGGACCTAAACTCGGACATATGTGATGAGGACTAAGCTAACGGAACATTGCCCATAGTCATCTTGTGCAAGAAATTTTCTTTTGTATAATCAAATTATCATCAGGATGATGAACGAAACATTGCTTGCGGGGTGGTACGTTTTCTTTTTCTTCTGTTGTAATCGTACCGCTGGCACGAGTTGTTGGGGTCTCGGTGCTGACGCCTGTTATTGCCAATGGGTCGCAAGCCCCAAGGGTAGCGTTGGCCTGGCGGCCTGGGGCACTGGAAGCATCCGAAGGTCCTGGCAAAGCATGAGAAGACTGGTAACAGAACAACTTGTTTATTCTAACATAGCAAAAGAGCGGCCGGTCAGGTCGACCGGAGTGGAGAGACGGGAGAGCACGTAACTCAACAGTACAAATCGGAGCCTCTGCTCTGGCGTCCGGGGGCAGCTGCTCTTATACCCTCGGCGTCGCGGTCCAAAAGGGAAGGAGGGAAGGTCACGGGATGAAGGTCACGGGACGGCGCAGCAGGGGCCCACGACGGCGCGAGCGGTTGAGCCGAGAGACCTCCAGGCCCCTCCTTCGGGGAACTCCGCTCCCCGGCTGCCGCGCTTTGACAAGCGAGGGCACACACACACACACGCACACACGAAGACACGTGGCACTGAAACACGCCTGGACACGCTTGGCGGGTAGGCGTCGCGGCGGCGTCGGACGGGCCAAAATGTCCGCCGCTTTGAACAAAGCCCCGGCGTCCGTTGCATCCGCGCCGGCATTACCGCGCGTTGTAGGCGAAACGTAACAGACCGCCCCGCCGGGGGAAGGAGATCCCGATGGTCAGGGGACTGCATCCGCTGTCCGGAGGGATGTCGCTCGATGATGCTCATAACCGAAGTTGGGCGTCCCTGGGCGTTTCTTGAGCGCAGCGCACAGAGAAGGCCTCGTTCTCACGTTCAGGTGCACACAGGACACTGCAAAGTGACTTCGGGAGAGGTGACATTTTTGTTCTCGTTTCCGGCAAGCGTTAGAACCACGCCTGAAAGTCAACCGCTCAGTCAGCAAGCACGGCACAACCCTCACTAAGCCCTGCCAGGCTCTTTCCCCTTTTATACTGCTGCCTAGTTCCTTACAGTAGTTTAGCAGCACTCAGAACGCGTCCACAAATCGGAAAAATTGCACTAAAAAGCACATCATCACTTTGAAACACTACACAAAAGCAATAGGTTAAAAAAAATCCTGCCTCAGGAAGAAAAACATCAGTAACAAGCAATTTTGAGGCTGATTCCCACGTTAGGGGCTTCGACTTAAGCCATCGGCGTTACCGTTGAGACTCCCCTTTTTGTAACGCACCTCAAAGGAATATTGTTGCAAAGCGAGGCTCCAGCGCAGGAGGCGGCCATTTTTGGGAGAGATGGTCTGCAGCCATTGGAGAGGGCAGTGATCCGTTTCAATGATAAACCTCGAGCCAGCTAGGTAACATGACAATTTCTGAACGGCCCACACGATACACGCACACTCTTTCTCGGTGGCGCTATACGCCTGCTCACGACTCGTCAGCTTACGACTAGCATACAGGACGGGGTGTTCTACTTCTCCATTTTCCCGTTGGCACAGTACAACGCCCATGCCTCGCTCACTAGCATCACACTGAACAACGAACCCTTTTGTGTAGTCGGGCGATCGTAGCACAGGCTGGCTTGTTAGGGCGCTCTTTAGGGCGCTAAAAGCTCTTTCCTTCGTCTCATCCCAGACGACTGTTTGCGGCTCTGTCTTTCTTAGAGCATCCGTCAAGGGAGCCGCGATATCAGAGTACCTGGGGATGTACCTCTGATAGTAGCCGGCGACACCTAAGAACGACCGAATATCGGTCTTCGTGCGCGGTTGCGGGAAGTCTCGCACAGCGGCCACCTTTATTTCAGAGGGGCGGCGACGACCCCGACCAATCACGTGTCCGAGGTAGACAACCTCGGCCTGTGCTAACTGGCACTTGGGAGCCTTGACTGTCAAGCCCGCATCGCGCAGGCGGGTTAGCACTGCCCGCAAGTGCGCCATATGCTCAGGCCAGGATGCGGAGAATATCGCTACGTCGTCTAGATACGGTAAAGCGAATTCTTGCTGTCCCCGCAACACTTTATCCATGAGGCTTGAAAAGCAGTATGGCGCGTTCTTCAAACCAAAACTCAAAACTTTAGGACGGAATGTCCCCATTGGTGAAATGAACGCCGCATACCTACTAGCCTCTTCTGTAAGTGGAACCTGCCAATAACCCCTGACAAGATCTAGGGTGGAAATAAACTGAGCGCTACTCACTCTCTCAAGGCGCTCCTCGATGTTAGGGATCGGATAAATTTGATCCTTAGTGATGGAATTAAGCCTGCGGTAGTCGACGCAAGGACGAGGTTCCTTGCCCGGTACCTCAACTAAAATCAAAGGGGAGGTATAATCACTCTCACCCGCTTCAATAACACCGAGCTGTAGCATTTTCTTTACCTCAGCCTCCATAATATCGCTCTGGCGGGGTGACACCCGGTACGCCTTGGATCGTACTGGCTCTGGGGAGGTAAGTTCTATGTCATGAGTAAGGACAGAAGTCCTACCAGGCCTCTCAGAGAACAGACCTTGAAACTCTTGTAAGAGCTGGTGTAGTTCTGTTTTCTGCTCAGGCGACAGCGATGCTTTACTTATTAAGTCACTAATGACTTGATCGGCGTCTTTCCTGTTTGTCACTGAGCCTAGTCCCGGAAGCTCGACCGGAAGCTCTTCGGGCACGTTTACCATCATGCACACCACTGCTTCCCGTTGCTTATAGGGTTTGAGCAGATTACAGTGGTAAACTTGCTGTGCTTTCCGCTTTCCTGGCAGACTCACCACGTAGTTAACGTCCGACAGTTTTTGAACAATCCGTGCTGGGCCCTCCCACTGCACGTCGAGTTTGTTCTTTAGCGATGTGCGCAATATCATGACCTCATCGCCCACCTCAAAACGACGGGCCCTGGCTGTCCGATCATAATAAACCTTGGCCCTCTGCTGGGCCTCTGCCATTGCTTCACCTGACAACTCCTGTGCCCTTCTTAAGCGTTCGAGGAGCTTAAGCACGTACTCTACCACGACTGGGTCGTCGCCCCTGCCTTCCCATGATTCTCGAAGCATGCGAAGCGGAGATCGCAGCGAGCGACCGTACACCAGCTCAGCTGGCGAAAACCCCGTAGCCGCATGCGGCGCGGTTCTTAATGCAAACATCACTCCAGGCAGACACAGCTCCCAGTCAGTTTGATGTTCAAAACACAATGCTCTCAACACGCGCTTCATGACGGAGTGGAGCTTCTCAACGGAATTCGACTGGGGGTGGTGCACTGAGCTGTGTAATAGCCTTACCCCGCACCTTTCGAGAAAGGCTGTCGTCAAAGCGCTAGTAAACACTGTGCCCTGATCTGACTGGATTTCTGCAGGAAAACCAACTCGCGCAAATATGGACAGTAGTGCATTGACTATCTCAACTGAGCTGAGTTCTTTAAGCGGCACTGCTTCAGGGAACTTTGTCGCTGGGCAGATCACAGTCAAAATGTGTCGGTACCCCGTGGCTGTTACCGGCAGAGGTCCCACTGTATCAATAACGAGCCGTCTAAAAGGCTCCGTAATGATAGGTACCAACTTCAACGGCGCCCTCGATTTGTCCCCTGGCTTGCCCACCCGCTGACAGGTGTCGCATGTCTTCACAAAGTGGTCTGCGTCCCGAAAACACCCTGGCCAATAGTACTCCTGCAAGAGACGGTCCTTAGTTTTCTTAACTCCTAGGTGTCCGGACCACGAACCCCCATGCGACAAGCGCAACAGATCCTGACGATAGCATTGAGGCACGATCAGCTGATCGAACTCCACTCCCCTGCGGTCTAGATACTTCCGGTACAGGACCCCACCTCTTTCCACAAAGCGAGCATTTTTCTTGGCGATACCTTCCTTGATAATGCAGCGTATGTTTTCTAGGCTGCCATCCTTCTTTTGCTCGGCTATCAAAGCCGACCGGCTGACTTTTAGCAACCTGTTAAGTCCGTCTGACGTAGGCGCGATGAGCAAATCTGGAGACAGCTCTTCTAACTTTCCCGTGTCGGGAATTTCCTCTCCAGTATCTGCTGCCTTTAACGCTACAGGCTCAATTTTATTCAGTTCGGGCGTGCTCTGAATACCAGCTTGCTGCGCCTCTGACCCTTTCTCATCGTTCAACAACGTCGGCCCCGCAACTACCGCCTTTGCAGCGAGCTCCCGAACCTTCGATCTGGTTAAGGCCTGAACGCTAGCCTCACCAAACAAAAGCCCCTTCTCGCGCAGGAGGTGATCGGACCTGTTCGAAAATAGGTACGGGTACTGGGGGGGCAGCATAGATGACACTGCGGCCTCCGTCTCAAGTGCTCCGAAAGGTCCTTCAATAAGCACTTTTGCTACCGGCAGACACACGCTATGAGCTTCCACTGCTTGCTTGATCCATGCGCACTCGCCCGTGAACATATCGGGTTCTACGTAAGAGGGGTGAACTACATCCATTGTAGCTGCGGAATCGCGAAGCACTCGGCACTCTTTCCCGTTCACGAGGAGGTCTCGCATGTAAGGCTCGAGAAGCTTCATGTTCTCGTCAGTGCTGCATAAAGACAAAAACACGACTTGTGTTTTTGTTTCTGGACACTGCGCCGAAAAGTGACCCGGCTTCTGGCACGTATAACAAACGCGCGCTTGCCTCGTCTCGAACCGCTTTCTGCGTTCGGCTTCGGTTGCCGCCGTTTCCTTACGTTCGGTCGGACTGCTTTCACTCGCATCCGCACTACGTGTATCCCCCTTTGCCCTCATGGTTGTGAACTTCGGCCTCTCAAACTTGGAGCCAAATTCACCCTTTTGACCGTCCTTAGCTCCGCGAGCCCGACGCGTCACAAACTCCTCGGCTAACTCAGCGGCTCTAGCCACCGTACTAACGTCTGGCCTATCCAAGACCCAGTACCGCACGTTCTCAGGTAACCGACTATAAAACTGTTCTAGCCCGAAACACTGCAGAACTTTCTCGTGGTCACCAAACGCTTTCTCTTCTTTGAGCCACTCCTGCATGTTTGACATAAGCCTGTACGCAAACTCTGTATATGACTCACTTCTGCCTTTCTCATTTTCCCGAAACTTCCGACGGAACGCCTCCGCTGACAGCCGGTACTTTTTTAGCAGACTCGATTTCACTTTGTCGAAATCCTCTGCCTCCTCTCTCTCCAAGCGAGCGACTACGTCGGCCGCCTCGCCGGGTAGCAAAGTGAGCAAGCGCTGTGGCCACGTTTCCCGAGAGAACCCCTGCTTCTCGCACGTTCGCTCAAAGTTAACCAGGAACAAACCAATGTCCTCTCCAAGCTTAAACGGCCGCATCAGGTCAGTCATTTTGAACAATACTCGTTCTCCTGCACCGTGTGCCTGACTTCCATTACGAGCGCGTTCCATCTCTACCTCGAGACGCTTCATTTCCAAAGCGTGTTCGCGCTCTTCTTTTTCTTTCTGTTCTTTTCGTTCACGCTCCTCTTTCTCTTTCTGTTCTTTAAGTTCACGCTCATCTTTCTCTTTCTGTTCTTTTCGTTCACGCTCATCTTTCTCTTTCTGTTCTTTAAGTTCAAGCTCCCTCTCCTCAATGGTCTCAAGGCATTCCGACAGCTCGTCATCCTCAGCTTCTAACTCAAGAATAGCCCTTAGCAGTTCTGGTTTTCTGAGTTTGTCTGAGACATCCAGACCCAACTCTTTTGCAAGCTCCAGTAATATCGGTTTGCGCAACGACTTCAAATCCATGGCTGCTCTGAATGCTGCTTTCTCTACTGCCTACTATTGTCTTGCCGCAAACTAACCCGGTAGCAACGACAACCACAATTACCAGCTCTGTTTCTAACACTAACAAAAGCCTGGCAAAACTCAGAAGAAGAAAGTCCCGCACTCACCAAACCTTGCAGCCAAGACTTCAGCGCAGTCGTTCCGCTGCAGGCAACCAGTCATCACACAGGGCTCGTTGCACTGCTCCCGGATGGTCGTTGTGCTGCTCAGCATACAGTCAACCGCATCTCTTCGCTGCTGGCCTCCGTTGTCGCGATCTCACCGCTGGCAACCAGATGTTGTAATCGTACCGCTGGCACGAGTTGTTGGGGTCTCGGTGCTGACGCCCGTTATTGCCAATGGGTCGCAAGCCCCAAGGGTAGCGTTGGCCTGGCGGCCTGGGGCACTGGAAGCATCCGAAGGTCCTGGCAAAGCATGAGAAGACTGGTAACAGAACAACTTGTTTATTCTAACATAGCAAAAGAGCGGCCGGTCAGGTCGACCGGAGTGGAGAGACGGGAGAGCACGTAACTCAACAGTACAAATCGGAGCCTCTGCTCTGGCGTCCGGGGGCAGCTGCTCTTATACCCTCGGCGTCGCGGTCCAAAAGGGAAGGAGGGAAGGTCACGGGATGAAGGTCACGGGACGGCGCAGCAGGGGCCCACGACGGCGCGAGCGGTTGAGCCGAGAGACCTCCAGGCCCCTCCTTCGGGGAACTCCGCTCCCCGGCTGCCGCGCTTTGACAAGCGAGGGCACACACACACACACGCACACACGAAGACACGTGGCACTGAAACACGCCTGGACACGCTTGGCGGGTAGGCGTCGCGGCGGCGTCGGACGGGCCAAAATGTCCGCCGCTTTGAACAAAGCCCCGGCGTCCGTTGCATCCGCGCCGGCATTACCGCGCGTTGTAGGCGAAACGTAACACTTCTAACATTTGTCTTATACATATATAATCAGCGAAAACGCAATGCGCGAAATTTGAATTTCGTGGCTTTCTTTTCGGCCCACACAAACGTGCGGTAGTTTCCTGAAAAAAATATTTAATGCTCCAAGTCGATCCAGATCCAAGTGTTCAAAGTGTATATGTAGAAAATATTCGCCTATAAATCGAGGCTTAATAAGGGTTCGCTCATTGAGTAATGAGATTAATAAAAGTACATTCGGTTACGGTGTACGTACATCAAAGCCACGATTTGGCTGTGACATACGCCGTATCGCGGAGTGCAGAACACTAATTTAGACCAGCAGGTGTTGTTTAACGCGCAACGAAAACTGTGGGCGCAACTGTTTTTTTTTTTTTTTTTGCATTCCGCGACCATCAAAATGCGGCGGCCGCTGCTTCCAATCGAACCCGCGACATCCTGCACCACAGCAGAATGCCATAGCCACCATACGCCGCGGTAGTTGAGTACAACATTCTGCAGGTTTAAGTCCCGCGACTCCCATGGGGCTTCCTGTGCGTTTCCTTCCGTGTTGGGTCCATAACCGTAGTGATAGTATGTCTGTAGCCCATTCATACACCTTGTGATCCGTGGTTCTGATTTTGTTCCCAGCATGTTATTTTCTACAAACTACGAAATAGAATTGTGGCTAGATTATCGTAAAAAAGGATTTAAAAAGAAAATTAGCGCATTCTGACGCACGTCCTGCGGTTATCACAAGACTTGGATTGATTCGTTCATTTCAATTCATCCCCCCCCCCACTTTTTTGCCAGTTTGTGCTTCAGGAAGCCTGGCTGCTCTGCAGTTTGACATGCGGAGCTGAACGCCGAATTCATATTTTTCGAGTGCGCGAATAAAGAGGAAACGCATAAGCAAGAGATGTATTTTTCGCAGCGTAACTGTTTCGACACTATAGCGACTTTTTTTCGAGACATTTCGACCACTCAGTGTGACCGATACTGGCCCTCAGTCATGGCTCTCGGTGGACGAAAATGTCGCCATGTAAAACAATGAAACCGGCGCGGGACCCGCTCTACGGGGTATGCGAATATTTCAATTATTTACGTCGAAATTTTAATTTAATGTAATATTCAAGATTTCAAATACGAATTGGATGCTTTTTTCGGATACAAACTTGGTATTCGCTTAGATTGTGCTATTTGATTTCTTGAAATGTTCGGTAATGTGTGCATGAACGCTACTACAACGATTATTGAGCTTGTCCGCTATTAAAAAGGGTCCACATACGGTCTATGGGCTGTTTGTGGGGTACCCGTCGTTGTAAGCCAGCCGAAAGATGAGGCGACCTTTTCATGATTTGCTAATTTACGAGCTAGGTGCTCGGTTTAATGGGCTTTCGAGTATCATTGCCTGTATTAATTCAAGTAAATATATCACTTTCTTTCCTTCACCTTTTCCATTCACTGTTTCATTCTATACTGTTAGAAGCAGCTAAAATCATTTTTCTGTATTCAATTCGACATTCGAAGCACATGTTTTTTTCCGAATATTTGTATTGGATTCGAAAATTGCTCTATTCGAACACTCCGAATAATTTCTGACAAAGTTTGTCGTGGCGGTAGGGTCCAATGAGTGTAGCCCAGGACCCGTATTCTGTGACGTTGTCCATTCTTTCTTCCCTTCGTAATTGGTTCATATTCCGCACGAATCGTCCAGTCGGCACCCCCATAGCTGCATTTTTGCATAGTCTCTTTCCGGTCCTGTCCAGCCACCACGCGCCTCTCTCAAAGACTCGGGATGTCGTAGTAGTATTCCGAATCCATTACTCTTTAGGGTACTCCAGTCTTATCCTGTATGCGATGACACCGCGTGCTGTTAACGTCATCAGTTACAGCTTCCCGTGTAGTCCGTTGGTCTAATCGCAATTCCTTATAAGGCTAGTGGGCTTCTCTTCGAGGACTTCAAGGACGCTCGCATGACGAAGTCCTTCTCTTTTATTTTTCGTCGTTTTCGTTCTTTTTTGTCACAGGCATCACTGGGTGCTACGCGCCCTTTTCTGTGTGTGGTGCGTTTGGCACGTGTTGGCTTGATTTTGGGACTTGATTTTGCCCGAGTGGTCTCTTCAGACTGGCGTCGAAGGATCTGAAGGAGCTGTAGGCAGGAGTGCCTCCGTGATTGGTTGTGGCAGAATTGGAGTACCGCGCCACGTCGACTCTTTCTTCGATGGCGCGAGTTTTATAGTCCGGGCGTGCGGTGGCATAGCCTCCGAGATTCTGCGAATAGCGCAGTTCTCTTCACAGCTACATCTTGGTGCGCGGACACTTCGCGTCGTTGACTCGATCGGCAATGCGTTGGCGGCTGTTTGTTGGCACGCTTTGTCACCTTTGACTAAAGCAAACAAAATTTGTCGGCACAGTTCGGTTTGACGGACGCCAGACTTCACGAGGTCGTTCGTATATGCGTGAGAAACGCCATATGCAGATTTGTTCCTGCTGCAGGGATGTACATTTGCTGAGCAGTTCTTTTTTTCTTCTTTCTCGCTTGAGAGCATTCAAAGTAACCTGTGGACGGTTTGGTGGGGTTCTTTGAAAGAATGTGGTCACTGCCGCAATGTTGTCGCTATAGCGTACAGAGAAAGCGTCTCCTTTGGAATAAATGCCGCTCCTCTCGTTTGATAATTAACTGCTACATTTATGTTTTTGGTTCATGTAAAGATTTCTGAATTCGGCACCTTTCACGTTAGTGTGGTTGCCGTGGTCGCGTGAGTTGAAATATAAGACGAGGTATGATGTTTGAATTTATGCATCACTTATTTGTATTCGGGCGTGTGCCGATCGACTTGTATATACTGCAAAAAATTTTTTTTTGAACCTGGACTCGTCGGATGCATTTTGCTAAATGATTTTAAAAAAAAGTGATTGCTCTCTAATAGCGATCTGCGTAAGTTGGTAGTTCAACATGGCATTCTAGAGCAGGGGTACTTCGTGGCTATGTATTACGCCTTCTTGCTGCTTACGCAGTGACGCATTAACTCTGTAGTAAATTGCGGCCAGCAGTGGTGTAGCCAATATTTTATTTCAGGAAGGATTTTTCACAACACCGCCTACATTCGTTGCAAGGCGCACAATAGCAGACATAATGTCCGGAAGGCTTTCGACCCCGACGCCCCACCTCTGCCTACACCATTGGCGCGGCGAGAGCAGGTCCCGTTAATACGAAATGACCCGAAGTTACGTTTGAGCCATAAAATAACGTCACCCTGAAACTTGTTCAAACCCGTTTATTATTACAATAATTTACTTCGCTTGTGAAAATGGTTCGTCAAGAACCAAGGGACTTCACGCCGGATCTCACCTCCGTCTAGGGGGTGGGGCCGACCTCGTGGAGTAACCTGCACGAGAACTTGGGTAACGATCACTTCATCCTGGCCACCTCCTTCGAGGTGTCGAACAGCTCCCCCCCCCCCCCCCCCCCGCGCGAATTTAGGGTCACGGGTTGGGACATCTTTCGCATAATCGGGAAGGGAAAGACGCCGGATCACTAACGAATGGTCGTCGCAACGGAAAAGGGACGTCGAGACCGCCACCAAGACGGTCCATACGGACCTCAAGGTGGACAGGATGGACAGTCGTCTCGGCCACCTCCTCGAGGCCAAGGCTGCTCTGCTGGGCAGGTGGAAGGGGCAACGGCTCAATCGTAGACTCTTTAAGAGGATAGCTGAACTCAATCGCACCATTGAGGAACACTGTCGCGCGCTCGCTAAGCAACAGTGGGACGAGATTTGTAATTCGGTCGACGGGCATATGCGCGCGGGAGGCAAGTGGAACCTTCTGAAGCAGCTCCTAGACGAATCGGCCTCCAAGTCCCACCGGAGAATAGCTATGGATAAGGTTTTGCACGAAGCCAAACGGGAGGGCTCCACGGTGGAGGACATTATCCCGTCGTTGGCCGACAGATACGTATGCCCACGGACCCCTCGGGTGACGCGGATTACACCCCGCTACCGGGGCCTCCAGAGGGAAGACCTGGACGCTCCTTTCTCTTAAAACGAGGTTACGGAAGCCCTTTTTTAACCTTAATGACCGATCAGTCCCGGGACCGCACGGCATTTCGAACAGGCTGCTTTGCAATCTGGACGAAGAGGCCATCGCCACGTTAACGGACGAGATCAGTCGCGTGTGGGACTCGGGTGACGTCCCGGACGATTGGAAGCTCGCGTCGGTAGTTCTCATTCCAAAGCCACGTCAGACCCCCAGCCTAAACAACCTCCGACCAATCTCGCTCACTTCGTGCACGGGAAAGGTCGCGGAACGTGTCATTTACAACCGGATATCAAGGTACATCGAGGAACACGAACTCTTCCCCTACAACACGATGGGCTTTCGCCCTTCCTGTCAACTCAGGACGTTATGAAACTCATTAAACACCACATCATCGATAGGGACACCAGAGACGTCAGGGGTATCTTAGCGCTGGATGTTGAAAAGCCTTCGATAAAATTTCGCATAGGCACGTCCTCGATTCCGTTTCGGACATGGGCCTTGGGTCCAAGTTTCACGGGTTCGTCAGTTCGTTCCTTCGGGGCAGGCGCGCCATTCTCAAGGTGGGCGAGGTAAAGTCTGATTCATTCGAGCTGGGGAAGTTCTCCAGAGGGTGTTGGCTGCGGTGAGGGGCACCCCTCAGGGGCCGGCCATCTCGCCGCTTCCCTTCAACGTCGCCATGCCCGGCCTCTCCGCGCGTCTCCCCGAGGTAGACGGCGTTAATCACTCTTTCCGCCGACGACATCACGGTGTGGTGCAACGGCGAGAGTGAAGGCCCAGTCAAGGAATCGCTACAGGCGGCCCTGAGCTGCACGGAGGAATTCTTGGCGGGCACAGGGTTCGGCTCTCCCCGTCCAAGTTCGAACTTCTTTTGTATCGACCGTCGAGGAGGGGGTGCATCCCCAAAGAGCAGGTCCCTCTCGGGAAGGTCATCTCCATTCGCACAGCCATCGGGCAGGTCACTCCCAGGGTGACGGTCATCCGCATACTCGGTATGTGCTGATCGAGGCAAACGGTAGTAACGGACAAATGATCGCTCGTATCGCCACCAAAACGGACATGGTCAGGCGCGGAGGGTTGGGGGAGAGAACCTCCTTAGCTTGTACCACGCCTTCCTAACGAGCCACATGACGTACGTGGCCGCCGCGCATCGCTGGCACGGCTACGAGAGGGCAAAGCTCGGAGCGCTGATGCGCAAGAGCATCAAAAAGGTGCTCGACATCCCCATGGGAGCCAGCACGAAGAAGCTCATGCAGCTGGGAGTCCACAACACCCTCGACGAGGTTGTCGAGGCACAGCAGACGGCCCAGGTTGTCAGGCTCTCTTCCTCGCCTGCGGGGCGGCGGATTCTGGAGGCGTTGGACTGCAACCCCGCTGCCGTCAGAGAAAGGCGGTACGCGGGGACGCGGGAGGCCGTCACAGTCTCGCCATTTCCGCGCAACGTGCACCCACAATTCAATGTAGGCAGACGCCGGGCCAGGGCGGCCGCACTTCTCGGATCCGTCGCCGGCGATACACGATCAGTCGCATTCGTCGACGCCGCCCAATACGGTTCGTCCGACCGGTTCGTGGCAGCCGTGGTAGATCACAGGTGCAACCTCCTTAACACCGCGTCGGTGCGGGGCTCGTCCCCGGCACTGACGGAGCAGGTCGCGGTGGTCCTCGCCCTCCGGGACGGGAGCAGACCGCAGGTCTACACGGATTCCCGGGTGGCGGTCAGGGGCTTCGCCAAGGGTTCGGTCTCGAGGGAGGCGGCAGCCCTGCTTTGCGGCAGGCGCATCGCCCCCCACGTTGTCATTTGGTTCCCGGCCCACATGGGGCCTCGGGTTTCCCCCGTCGTTCTCAACGCCAACGAACTGGCCCGCGCGCGCGCGGGGCTCCACAAGGACTCGCTCCGCACGTTCAATGAGACTACAAAACACTATCAGCTCGGCAGGAGGGTCTAACCCCCGCCCCACTCGAAGCTCTCCAGGCCTCAGTCTTCCACCCTACGCGACCCTTCGGGCAGACCAGGTCCTCTCCCAACCTAGCCAGGGTCAGCAGGTACGCGGACTCGTTCGAGCCCGAATGTCCGGACTGCGGAGATCCCGCCTGCACTTTAGAAGACATGCTCTGGCGGTGTTCCTCGTTACGAAACCACGATCACCACGGAAGGAGAGTGGGAGGAGGCGCTCAAGAGCTCAAACCTCGCCGCTCAGTCCAGAGGGCCTGCGGAGCGGCGTCAGGCACGGCCTGCCCGTCCCGACGTGGGAGCCGCCCGCGGCGGCTCCTCCCTCGTCGCTCCTCAGGACCTGACGAAAGTTCATTGCCTGCCTGCCTGTGAAAATGGTTATCCTGCCGTCTTGAAGAAATCTCGTGGTGAAATACCTCACACAGAATTAGGAAAAATATGTTTTGATAATTAGGAAATTGGTCTTTCTTTTTTGTTATTATTATATGGTGCTTAGTGGATGTTGCCTTTAATTGGCGCCGGCTACTCCTTTTGACACAGATATATGAAAAAAAAAGAAAATTACCTTAAAAGCATTAAAACTATATGTTAACTCCCAACCGCAATAACATAAAGTCCAGTCACATAAATACATTAATACCCCACTAAAACTGAAAGTCGCCTCAGAAACACAGCAACACAATTAGTCTTGTGTGACGGTCATCTGTGCAGTTTTGATAGCCGCTTGCGATTTACGCACAGGCGCCTGAGAATAAATCAAGCGAGGGAGCTGGCTAGAAAACCTCAGCGATGCGAGTACATGGGCGGACTCGTGAATGCATGGTCGTAACTGATGTCAGAGAACTATAATATGCTTGAAGCAGTTATTGCGCGTCAACATGATTGCAAGTATCGCCTTTTCTGACGCTGCCGTGGAACGGTCTACCGTCGCCGTTGCGTCGCGGCCATTAAAGTTGGTCAAGCACAACTTTTTTCACCGATCGTTGGAATCGTTGCGTGTTCCGACTGACGCTTTATTAGTATGTCCAGCCTCGCAAGTTCGAAGTGAACGCTTCTGGTCGATCACGGGACACTTTTGCGCTTTGATTGAATTCTCTCGGTTGAGCTCCTGACGGGTGTGATGTGAAATCCTTACGAGTCGAATAGTTCTTGTCATTCGAGTGGAGGACTTGTTATTCAATATTTTCGAGTGATACGCTATAGTATAGCCGAATTAGCGGGTGTGTAAACTGTAATTACATTGAAGCCTGCACGGTGCAAATACCGAAGCAAGTCGCTTTTCAGTGGTCAGCCCGAAAGCACGGCAGTTAGGCGAATGCGTTCACTCCGCTCTTATTCGCTGCAACTCATTTTGAACGCTTTAGCTGCGTCGCATCCCCATATCTGTCGTACGGCAGTACCGTACTCCCTATGCCTTGTACATGCCACATTTTTCCCTCCGGGGGTGTTTTACGGTACGGTCAGCCACTTCTTCCGCACGGTGAAGTGACATGGTCAAAAGCTAAACCGAAAACTTTCTCCCAATTGTTAACCGTAGAATAGGGTGGGAGAATAGGGAAGGAGAATTTGGAATTTTGCTTCCAATCTCTCCTCTTCCAATGAGAGCGTATTCCTGTCCTCATTGATCTTAACTTGACGCACAGTTCTCGCCTCTGAATAAAGCTGACAAGTTAACAGCACATGCGAGAAGTCATCTGTTTCACTAAAAGCACGTGATAATTCAGCGCGCCCTGTCTTATGTAGCCTATATTTTCGATGTTGCAGAAACTCTATTATATGCGCGCATAAAAGGATGACATTTATGTTTTAAAACTTGTAAGGTATTTTAACTCGATGCTCAAGTTTGTCTTGAAGTACGTCGGACCTGGCGTCATCGTCATGACACAAAGCAAAATTGGCTGTGGTCATGTAGCAGCAGTAAGGCTAGGTAAGATGCCGCTGCTCATAAAAATAAATAAATAAATAAATAAATAAATAAATAAATAAATAAACGAGATTGCTGCGCGCTTTCTTTTTCTGCGCTCGCGCGTGACAGCCGCGATCGAGCAACGGAGCGAGCCGATGTATCATGACGTCATGATGCATCCAACACCTGGGTATCGAAAAAAAATTAATAGTAAATTATTTTGGGCGCTCTGGCGGCAGCCGGTATATTTTGCAGGGTTTAGAGGGTTTGGTCTATCACTTGATGAAAAAAAAAAGTGTCGCAAATGTTATGTCAGTACTCCTTTATTTTAAACTTGCGATTCGACATAGCCTGCTACGCATTGGCTTAGTTATAATTGGCGTAGCGCCACTATGCGCACTTGGTCTATCTCAGCCGTATACCCGTGCCTACATTAGCGTACCGGCACCTGTTCGAAACATTTTCGTAGCAACGGCGATAGCTGGGCGCTCTTGGCGCGGTGGGGCTCGTGCATTGGGATGGTGACGCAAAGCTGCGTGCGTTTATTAGTCAGGTCGTCTCATGGTCGACGATGCCGACGCTCGGCACAGCCGCATCACCTCGCTCACCTTGCTCCGTGTACGTGCTTGCGCGCAAACTAAAAGCAGACGACACTGAGCGTGAATTTGGTGGTGGAAGTGATGGGTAGATGGCACCACATAGCACGGCGCGCGCAAGGAGGTCAATGGCGGGCAGGGGATTTACGGGGCTCTATTTACTGAGTGCTTAGCTGTATGGAGGGGCTTTAGCTGTAGCGTTCCAGTCATTTATCGATGACTACCAGGGAGAATATACTGAAACACTATGGGGAATGGTAATTATGCAGCTTCCTGAATAGGCGCCCGTAACACATCATGTGTCGTGAAGCGCAGCGCGCCAATTTTAAGTTTTAGTCGGATAGGCGCTGCTATGCAGTCTTAAGATTGTGCCACACCGTCGTGGACCATTCGTTTATCTGTTCGAAAGTTCCTGCCAGCGCAAGTGGCGGGAACACAGTGCAATGCTCCCGCCGCTTTCATGCCCGGAACGCCATGGAACACGTATGCAGTTTTCTTTCTTTTATTGACCCTAAAGGCCCATCGGGCATTTCATAGAGGTACAACGAAAATTTTTGGTACAGTGAATACCCAAAATTTCATCCGCTCAACGCTTATCACACGGGTGCTAGAATGATTTGTTCAGTATGTCAGTCGACACAACTTAAAGAAAATTCGCGTAACAGCAGGGACGATGTGTGTTGTGTAGAGAAGTGGTCTGTCGCAAGAGCCCAACGCGCGTTTTCGGGGCTTCTCTCGTGCGCTTCGGTCACTAGCCTTTATTGGTACCAAGTTAATTTATTTAGTACATACTGTGGACCAATTAAGGTCCAAGCAGGGGAGGGAGTACAATATCGTCAACGCATACGTGAATCATTTCAAAAAAATTCAAATGAAGAATAAAAAGATATACACATGCATGATACAAAAGTGGGATACAACTTCAGTACAATACGATTCACTCAGGAGGAATAATCAAATGAGAACTTGTTGGTAATGCATTCCACTCGACAATCGTTTTTGTGAAAAAGGGAATATTTGCAAACATTGGTGCGTGCGAAAATCGGTTTAATAGTATGCATATGTTTGCGGTGGGATGCTCAATTCTTGTCTTTGTCGAAAACATCCTCAGGTCGGATTCCCAGCTTACCAAAGTTTATCGAACGAAGCATCTTGAGCCTGGCGACCTTCCTCCTTTCTGATAGTGATTCAAAATTTGGTAGTTGCAACATACTATAAACGTGGGTAGTTGTGACGCTTATAACGATTGTATGTGAATCGAGCGAATAATCTTTTGATGTTTTCTTTTTCTTTTTGTCCGACGTGTGCGGGTCCCACACCATGTTCGCGTGCTCGAGATATATGGCTGCTTCGTTGCCTGCGAGTATCAGTGGGCGCCAGCGCAAAGGAGGTGATTCTCTTCGATACAAAGTTTTCGCTATAGCAGAAGTTGGTTGCAACTGTACTTTATCTGAAAATAAAATTTGAAGGGGCAAGAATTGCGCAATTAACGCTTGACATTTCAACAAATCCACACACAACGATCTTTTTGTCACATTCGCGTGTGCTCTGCACACCCTCGCCACAAGTAGCCTGTCGCAAATAAACGGCGCGGCACGGAGGCCTAAGTTTTCGTGGCCCGAACTTCGTCACAAGACTTGGCTGCAATCGTTTCAAGTCGAGACTGCTATGAAGGCTGCTTTCAGCACAAGAGCCGTAAAGTCCCTTGCATTTAATCCCGGAATTGGCTTTGTGCTACGCAGAGTGGCCGGCGCTGCCGTCCGCGTGACGTTTTAGCTTAGGTCACGTGGATACGCGCTGCGCACTTCCGCGGGAAAACCTCTCTCGGAACCCGAGCGTAATAGGCCGATTACCGACTATTGGCAAAAGAGGCTGCCAGTTTTCTCGGCCGACTATGAATAAGACGTAGTGCGGTCTCCGCGGCCATAGGCGGAAAGTTTTCATTTTTCCGGGGGGAGGGGCGACCAGCTTTCCGAACACACACACACGCACGCACACGCACACACACGCACGCACGCACACACAGTTTGACTTGAAGAAACTTTGTGTGACCCCGAAGAATTGTTCACTGAAGTGACGGCCTTATATGAGGATTTACAAGACCTCATAGTAGGAGACAGTTCAGTTTCACAGCCACCACCTAGAATCTGGCTTTTCTCGGTGGTGTAATCTTCCTTCGTGTAATTGTCGTATACTTCGCTATCACTAATACTGCTTCGCCTTTCAGGTGAAACTGCAGTCTCTCTCAGTACTTTAACCCACCGTGGTTGCTTAGTGGCTATGGTGTTGGGCTACTAAGCACGAGGTCGCGGGATCGAATCCCGGCCGTCGCGGCCACATTTCGATGGGGGCGAAATGCGAACACACCCGTGTACTTAGATTTAGATGCCCGTTAAAGAACCCCAGGTGGTCCAAATTTCCGGAGACCCCCACTATGGAGTGCCTCATAATCAAAAAGTGGTTTTGGCACATAAAACTCCATAATTTAATTTTTTTTTCTCGCGGTACTTTTTTTTTCTGTGAGTCCGAGTATAAGCGCTCCTGTGCATGACTGCTGTTGATTCTGAGTTCGAGTGAATCAGGCTTGGCATCATTTCGGTTACTGAGTGAATTATAGAGGGTGCTCCAACTATCGTGCACCAAGACTTAGAAAAAGAGCAGTTGCGTTACTTAAAGAAAACCTAGTGCATATTGTTTCCAGTACAGTGGAGTAGCCGTCAGTAGTTCTTTCGTTACTGAGATTTACTTCTACAACTGTAATTAATTATCGAATTCCAGAAGTACTGTCCCAATTATCGAAGTATCAGTGAGGCATTTGTACGCACCCCCAGGCAGCCCCAAATGACAGCTAACTGCTGTGTTTTCAGCGACATACTAATTGCACACAATTTTTTCCAACTGGCAAACAACCCTCACGAAATATGAAAAATACCACATGACTGCACTCCCACTAGCATCATAAAGCATCGCCCTCAAATAAGCTGATTGAAAGCAACTGTATTACCTGTCGCAAACCCGAATAGACAGCGCATCATCTTGTTATGGTACTGAAAGAGCACCATCAGCAGGTTTCGCGGCTTTCCACCTATTCCTTCCTCGCTACGTCGTACTTATTATCCATCTCTCAAGGCTGACTGATCACATTGATAACAAAAGCCCCTTGATAACGCAGCTGAAGCACCACTTTGACCACGCACGAAACACGAAAAGCAATGTAATAGGCATAGCATGTTTCAAAATCCTGGCTTTGCTCGCACTACTTCGACAGAGTGCGTGCGCAGCTATATTTCGTGGCAGAAACTTGCTTCGGACCAAAGCCAAATTAAAGTGACGGTTTTAGTTTTTCATGAGTGTATACGTGTTGCAAAAACAGGTTCATGGCATAATATAACAGTGAAACAAACAGACCGAGAAGCGACCCACGTGTTGAGAAAAGGCAACACTGATGCGTTCAAGAAAGTAAATAACCCGATGTGGTTGCTCAGTGGCTATGGTGTTGGGCTGCTGAGCACGAGGTCGCGGGATCGAATCCCGGCCACGGCAACCACATTTCGATGGGGGTGAAATGCGAAAACACCAGTGTACTTAGATTTAGGTGCACGTTAAAGAGCCCCAGGTGGTCAAAATTTCCGGAGTTCTCCACTACGGCATGCCTCATAATCAGAAAGTGGTGTTAGGATGTAAACGCCATAATTTAATTAAATTAAAGTAAATAATCGCTTCCAAATGAGCCAAATTGGCAATCGGGATGCCTGCAAAAAAATAAATAAATAAAGAACAGATTTCAGTGTGTCTCCTTCTGCAGCTATGCAGTAATTATTACTCTTTATCGCGTCTTCAGTGGCTTTCTTGATGACCGACGCTCGAATTCTACGGCAGACATCCGTGTGCTTATCTTGAGCCAATCTGACATCCATCTCGATCATGTAGGCACGATCTTTCACATAATCCCAAAGGCAGAAATCGAGTGGAGAGAGGTCAAGTGACCTAGCTGACCAATTTACAGGCCCATGCCTTCCAATCTATTGCACATAAAAAGTTGCATCCAGCCAGTTTTGTGTTTGGCTGCTGCTGTGTGCTGGTGCTCCATCTTGCTGATACCACAGAAGTGGAAGACGTGACAGCGGTACTTCACTGAGAAACTCGTCCACGACTCCAACAAGGATTTTGTTCATGTAATGCTGTTCAGTCAGTGTGTGATCGAAGAAAATGGGACTGATTATAGCACCGGTGTAAATTCCGTACTCCACATTGAACGACTGCTGGTACTGGTGCCAGATGCGCTTTACGCAGTGTGCATTGTAGTCACTCCAATAGTGTGCATTATGCAAATTTACCTGGGTGTTTATATGAAAATTGGCTTCATCTGTGCACATGATGTTGCTCAAAAAGTCCAGTGACTCCTCAGCTTTTGTGGAGACCCAATTCGAGAAATCTACGAGATTCTACAGGTCCCTGTCCTCCAATCATCGGTGCTGGTTAAGGTGGTACGGGTGAAAGGCCGTCGTTTCGAATCCTCCAAACTGAGGACTTGGAAATTGGTACCTGGGCAGCCATATCCCGCATGCTAGCATGAGGGTTTGAGGCCAGAAATGCTAGAACATCCATGCGTAGGCTGGGACTCAAAGATGGAGTCGTACGCCGCTGTTTCTTGGAAGCTGCCGGTTTGTCTCGGGTTTTCATAATTTATGATGATAGTCGATGCATTTGGTCTACCGCCATGCTTCCATGACCGATATATATTTGCGGTCTTCCTCGTGCTGTCATTTGAACTCCCAAGGCAAGGATCATTTTGTGCATTAGAGGAGGACCTTCTGTGCATTACAGAAAGACATGGCGACTGGGACAAAACAAAACGCACCTTTAAACATTTGCACTGACGTTGTCAATTAGCTTTTGTAGTGATAGGTTTTGTGGCAAAAAAAAACAACCATATGTGCACTTCATCTACGCTAAGACAAAAGCTATCACAGCTTGTTTCCAACTAACACCAAACGGGACGTGCTACTTTGGCCGAGGTGCGGCTGATAAAGCACTAGCTCGATCACGGTTTTACAGCGAAGCTGTATATGGCTAGCCGATTCGTCCATCCGCCTGTCTGTCACCTGTATGCTGAAAACTCCTCTAGTGCAACCCCATGCAAATGCGCAAAAGAAAAAAGAAATCGAAAGAAGCGCACGATTGGCTGCGCCAGTAGTGACGTCATTGCTCTTCGTCGCAACCGAGTGGGCGCGCTGCAGTTTTTCTACGGCTCCGAAAGGGGTAGGCCACGTGTCACACATACTTCTGAGGAGCAGGCAGCTTTCGATCAGCAGCGCCGCGAGTAGAACCGGGAATGAGCTCGTCTATGCCATCCCGATTCTACAGCCCAGGTGTACAAGAACAGGCTCGTGTATTCGAGCGCAAGCAGCAACTACGTACCGAGGATCTGTCAGCCTACCAAGCCGTCATTTAATGAACCGTCGGGATTAACAACCAGTGATAAATACCGGGGCCACACATTTCAGCTTTGCTGGTTAACCATCTGTACGGAGTGCTTGGGCGGTGATTTTTTTATTTATTTCCTTCATTTCATTCTGGCTAACTCAGAAGGAGCCTGTTCGAGGGCGCTGCTTTATGATGCGGGTGGAAGCGCAATCACATGGTATTTGCCATATTTCGCAAGGTTTATTTATCAGTCGGAAAAAAATTAGTACGCAATTAGTACGCCACTGAATATACCGCAGTTAGATCTCCTTGGCTATGCCTACAAATGTCTCGTTGACACTTTAATAATTATGATAGTATGTCTCAAATTAGATAATTACAATTACTTAATTAAATCTCAGTAACAAAAAGATTACTGGCAGTTACTCCAGTGTACTGGAAACAATATTCACTGGTTTTTCTTCGAGTAACACATTGCTTTTTTTTTTTAACCTTGGTGCATGATAGTTAATTGGGACACCCTGTATATATTTATGACCTTTGCATGCAAGTGACAATGTTTTCATCCCTGATAAATGTTAATTATTAGAAGTGTATTTTTAATGAGTCGGTAGCTTTGCTTACTGGAAACAGAAGCGATACTGCAACACATATCGTTCACGCACATTCACGCGCCATTGATAAAAGGCTCTGCCGAATGCCGAAGGGTCACTAAAGTCTGCAAGTTTATTCAGGGTCAAAAAAGCATGCAAAGCATTTTGAAGTGAGGTGAACATACAGCAACATATTCATTCTCTAGGCATAAGCTATCCATACTTTTAGAAATAATTGTTACTTGGCTTTCTCCTTCTCTTTAAAAATCGAATAAACTTTGTCCTGTGTATATATTTAAACATGTTGTGTATGCACATGGTGTTTACAGTGGAAATTTAAAACAATGTTGAAGCGAGCAAATACGTATGAGGCAGCCACTGCCGGTACTTCTACTGCGCTTGCTCTCTTGTTGTCAGGATTTGCAGAAATAAAGCAAAGTATGAATTAAAATCCATGGCCGTCCACGCCAACAATGATGCAGTAAGCTATTAGTCACAATAAAATTTTAAGTGAAAAGGTTGAGGCAAGTCAAGAGGAACCTCAAATGATGTGGGTGACAAAACTCTAGCAATGACACGTTAGGTGGGAGGAGGGGGGGTAGGCTCCGGCATCATTATATGTATGTTATAAAGTCAAAGTGCACTTTGAAAGATTTATAATCTTAGCTGTGCGAGTAATAGCTTGCAACCAAAATAGTTAAAAACAAAAGCCAAAAGGTCCTTGAATGTTTTCCCAGTTCAGCTATGCACAAGATCTACCCCGAAATTGACCACTTATGGCCTTGTGCTCACCAGCGAAATACAGTAGCCACTAAGCCAATATTGCAAGTAATCTACAAACTCCATGATCAATAATGCCCAAAGAAAGTTCAGCGAATCACACTTTTTCTTGCCCGGTCCCATATTTTTTCTTGTTTTCTTGCTTTTTATTGTGTCTTTTCTTTTGCATATTCCTTTTCCCCTCCTTCGAGGATTTCTTTCTTGCATGTCCTCCTCCTGCCAGATTCCTGGTCAGTCCCCCTTTGTGGGCATGTTCCACAGCCGAGCAGCACCATGATCATCATCTTAATTTGTTGCTGCTTAATTACGGAGGCTCCGAGCTTATGTGCAGGAAATTTAATGGCAGATAATATTGATGGCAGTATCTGGCTCATGTTTTTCTTCAGATTCTCATGCTGGAGGGGTTGAAAAGTAAATGTGTGCGAATTCGTCCTTTTAAGGGAGGCATGTCTAGAAGGGAAGAAGGACATAGTGCCAAGTTTGTGTGAAAGCTCACTGTGTGGATTCATGCTTCATGCAAAATCTCCAAAGCCTTAAGACGAGAGTGGGGAAGGGGTCTGTGGTCAGCACCTGATGGTGTTGTCCTGCATGTTGTGTCTTGCATTGAATTGTATGACTCTTAGAGTATCGATTTCAGCTGACTACAGGCCAGTAAATCCTTGAAACGTTGCCTCCGACACTTTATTTTGAAAATCCAGCAATAAAAAATTAGGTGTGTTTAGGCTGCTTTTTGTTAAAAATAGCCTGGCACTTATTGCTATCTTTTTGTGACTTGTGCAGGTGTCAAAATGCTCCAGCAAATCCTACGGGACATGTACATTGACCCCCAGCTGCTGGCCGAGCTGGATGATGAGCAGAAGCACATCCTCTTCTGCAAGATGCGGGAGGAGCAAGTGCGGCGTTGGGAGCAGCGTGAAAAAGAGCTTACCCTCAACAATAAGAAGAACGGCACCACTAGCAATAGCAGCAAGCCTGGTGGGTGACACTCCTTCACTTGTCAGGTTTCTTGCTGCCTAGGTGCTTTTGCTGCTGTCTGCTTGCTTCATGTAGTTAGCAGTTGCGTTGTGATGCAGTGATATGCAGGATGTTCTCTTTAGCTGCATTAAAAATTTTTTTGAAGATTGCCTATGGCAGATAGCACAATTCTAACCCTTGATCTAAATTACTCTGAGGCAGCAATTAGTTCTATGAGAAATCAAATTGTTCAATAGAACAATTAACACAGGTACACTAATTAACTTTTAAATTAATTTACGCCACATATTTCAATCTACGAATTATAGCCACTGAGTTCGCACAGTGTATCCACTTGGAATGAATTCTATGGACAGCACCAGTTTTGAGATGTTAATTTTCAGAGTGTCCTTCGAAATGCATTGTTGTTCCATTATACTTTTGTGCTTCAATGCATAAAACAGTGGTTTCTTAAAGAGAAGTGACTGGAACACCAATGCGTTTCATCGGACACTGAAAATGAATGTCAGAACTGGTGCTGTCCAGAGAATTCATTCCAAGTGGATACGCCGTGCGAACTCAGTGGCCATAATTCGTAGATTGAAGTATGTGGTGTGAAGTAATTAAGAAGTTAATTAGTGTAAATATATTAATTATGCAGTTGAACATTTTGATTTCTCTAAGAATTACTGGCCGCCTCATCAAGTAGTTTAGATTGAGGGTTAGAATTGCACTATCTGCCATAATAGGCAATCCTTAAGAAAATTGGTGCAGCTAAAAAAAAACACCCTGTGTGTATTATGACAGAGTGAAATTCACATTCTACAAGTGACACCTCGATAATATTGCAAAGTCCATAAGTGTCCAGACACACCAATACCTAAACAGAAAAAGCTTTTGCTTTTACATTTAGTTTGTCTTGGAGGTGTCTAACATTTAAGTAGTTTGAACATTGTAACACTCTCACCCTGAAGCTCAAGGTGTAATCTATCTATTTAACAGTTTGGACCAATACTGCCAAGGATGAATCCCACTTGTCCACGATGCAGTTTGTTTTGCTCACCATAAACGAATCATATGCATCTGCTCATCCCACTGCCAAGTTAGGCCACTCATTGTGCAAGTTGTTGTGTAGTTCACATGTGTTTTGCTGTCATGCATTGAGAGAATATTGTTGAAGTCCTTTGTGTTGTGAGAAATCTGTTTTCCTCAAAATGCACTTTGTTGTTTAACGTGTGCATTGAGTACAAGGAATAAAACATAAATTTAATATTTTTTAAAATCTCGATACTATAGGCAAAATGTTTGCAGTGGGAAAGAAATTTGGGTGCTTTTGTGCAGTCCTCCAGGAAATAAGAGTTAAAGCAGCACAGGATGATTGTGCCTCACAGAGATTATGGCACCTTCATTGTCTTTGCCATGTACCAGTCTGGAGCTAATACAGGAAGTGCATTGTGCTAAGTATTTGGGAAACAGTTTTTTCATGGTACATGTGGTTCTTGCAGTACATGTGGCATATTTCAGTGGCAACTGTGATCCAATATTAAACATGATATTTAAATTAAGGTGAGAACTTTTGGTGGCCAAGCTTCATCAGTAGCAGACAGAATTTCTGTCATAATTGCCAATAGGATCACTGACAAACTTTCACTAATCATTGTTCAATTAATGACCTCAGCACACTATTGAAGTTTAGTAATTGAAACCAACAATGTCGAAAGCACATTCACTGAGGAGAAAATGTGTGGCAAAATACATTGGTACTTGAGTTGATCTATCTGCTCTGCAGAAGAATATAGCACAGAAAAATGTTAACTGGAACAACAATGCACTCTAGCACATTTTTACTGTGCATTTCTCTAAAAAGTGGCGCTATGCTCAGGAGTTTTAGCAAGTGATGTAATTTGCTTACTGATTGGCTTCTGTTATAGCAGTTACAACATGCCACCCCATGTTAATTAAAAAATTAAATTCTGGGTTTTTACATGCCAAAACTGCCATCCGATTCTGAGGCACACTGTAGTTGGAGACTCGGGATTGATTTTGACCACCTGGGGTTCTTTAATGTGCACAAAGTACACATTTAAGATCAAAGTACACAGGCGTCTTTGCATTTGACCTTGTTCAAAATGCGGCTGCTATGGCCTGTATTGAACCCGCAATCTGATGAGCAGCAGAATGCCATAGCCAGTAGGCTATTGCAGCAGGTATAATGTTCTTAATTAAAGATTAGCAAAGGTTAGGTAATCATTCGTTAGGGATCTTCAAGTAGATCCAGGCATTGCAATGTAGGAAGCTTCACACTGGAGGTCTAAATGAAGTTTCATGCCACTGTAATGACTACATGCATGGATGTATGTGTGTTACGCACAGGAAGCAAACGTGTGGACTTCCTTTTGGGTTCTGATGGCAAGCCATGGACTTGGGTGATGGGTGAACATCCTGAAGACTCCAGCATTGAGGAGATCCTAGAGAAGGAGACCAAGGAGAAGGCTCGCATTCAGGCAGCCCAGGAAACGCTCCAGTTCAGGTGTGTGCCTGCCTTCGTTTATTTGTCTTGGACACTTACAGACAGACATTCTCTAAACAAGAAGGCCACGAAAAACAATTGAACCTTCATGGAGCCGAGGCATCCAGCACACGCTTGAGATGTTTGCTACACAACTCACAAAAACAACCACCGTTCCTGGCTGGACATATAACGTAGTACTGGAAAATTATGCTTTTCTCTGACCTCCATGTTACAAAAACTTGCCAGTGGCTATACTTGTCTATAACAGAAATAGGCTGTAATATCTGCACAATGTTTGTAATTCTGAGGGCACATGCCAGGCTCATTGGCAAGGTGTTGCAGTCACATTATTAAGGTAACGTTGTGAAGGAATCATGCCATTGACTCATCAAATAATGCACGTGAGCTGCCATGTGCCAGCATTGGCTTTCCTTTCTACCATATCAGTGCAGTTCTGCATCTAAAAAAAAAAATGAGCGATTTAGGCAAATACTTGCAGCTATTCATTCTTGTTTTAAAAGTATGGGAATCTTCTGCTATGGAGTTGAAAATGGCCTAATAGTACTTACTCATCACAAATGGGAGCGAGCTATCAGCCAAATTAGATTAATGGTTCTCTGTTCCAATTATTTAGATTACATGGCAGTAAATTATGAACACCTATAATCGGACAGCCCTCCATATAGTATTCCCAATGGTACTCAGCCTTGAAATTTCATAGTGCCTAGGTGGTTACCACATTCTGCTACAACTCTGCATTGAACATCCACTTAAGCATCAATGTTGTGTGTTCTTATCATGGTTATGTAAATATATTGGAAGCCTATACCTCCTGTATGAAAAATGTCTGACAACTCTCCAACTTGCATTGGGAAGCTCTTGTGTATCTTGGCTCTGTTGTTTGCTATCATGTGGCGCCATGGCCTGAATCTCCTGTGCTGCTGTCAAAATGGCTGATGTGCAGCTACACTTGGTTTTAACTTATGCTGTTACTCCAGTTTTGTGACTCATCAGAGGTGCTTATCACTTTACTACAATTACACGAAAATGAAGTCTAACTCAATTTGCACTTCTGTCAGTGAAATGTCACTATAGCTAGTTTTGTTTTGGCACAAGGTTACTGTAACATTTATTGCTTCAGATGTCTTCTCCTGACTGGCAAGATTTTTTGGCTTAGCTGAAAGTCAAGCAGCACAAAGAAGGACGCATGAAGATAAATTGCTAAACTTCCATCTCTCTTAATTGGAGTCTGTGAGGCATGCATATGCATACACACATGTGTTTTGATCAGGTGCAAAAGGAACAAGGTTGTCCAATTCTTTGTTTTCAGTTGCCTGGTTTTTCCCTCAGTCGTCAGCCCACTTCCACGACGTGCCCTTTTATCATAGAGTTTTTGTTTCCACCTTGTTTGTTTTGCAGATGTTAGCAAGGGTGACACATGCGTGATTAAAGACAGAGCCAATTTTAAGCAATTTCCCCGATTAATTTTTCCAGTCAATGTGTAGGGCAAGGTTTTGCATGAGCATCAGTGTCAAGGTAGTATGTTGGCTTTTGATTATAAAGGCGTTCGTTGTCTTGCGTGGAGGCTGCACATGGCCTTTTTGAAAGGCAGTGCACAGCTGTGCAGCCACACATTTTTAGGGGGAATGCTTATTTGGACATACAGGGTCAGTCCTGTCTTTGTGTCCTTTTGCTGTGCCTGTTTGCACTGCTAGTTCCTGATCTTGATATGCATACTTCCAGGTCGCAGTTGCCAACAAGCTCTCTCATTTCTTCCCTCTGTGATAGTTTTATGTCATCATCATCATCATCATCATCATCATCATCAGCTGCCTATTCATGTCCACTGCAGGACGAAGGCCTCTCCCTGCAATCTCCAATTACCCCTGTCCTGCGCCAACCGATTCCAACCAGCACCTGCAAATTTCCTAATTTCGTCCCACCATCTAGTCTTCTGCCGTCCTCTACTGCGCTTCCCTTCTCTTGGTACCCATTCTGTTACCCTAATGGTCCAACGGTTATCTAGTCTGTGCATTAGATGACCTGCCCAGTGCCAGTTTTTTCTCTTAATGTCTATTAGAATACCGTCTATACCTGTTTGCTCTCTGATCCAAACCGCTCTCTTTCTGTCTCTTAAAGTTATGCCTAGCATTCTTTGTTCCATCGCTCATTGCGCGGTCAACTTGTTCTCAAGCTTCTTTGTCAGTCTCCAAGTCTCTGCCCCATATTCCAGCACTGGTAAAATGCACCGATTGTATACCTTCCTTTTCAATGATAACGGTAAGCTTCCAGTTAGGAGCTCACGATGTCTGCCGTATGCGATCCAACCCATTTTTATTCTTCTGTGAATTTCGTTCTCATGGTCCGGGTTCCCTGTGATTAGTTGACCTAGGTAAACGTACTTCTTCACAGACTCTAGAGGCTGACTTGTGATGTTGAACTCTTGTTCCCTTGCCAGGTTATTTATCATTCTTTGTCTTCTGCATAATAATCTTCAGCCCCACTCTTATACTCTCCCTGTTAAGGCCCTGAATCATTTGTTGTAACTCGTCTGCATTGTTGCTGAATAGAACAATGTCATCAGCAAACCGAAGGTTGTTGAGATATTCGCTGTCGATCTTTACTCCTAAGCCTTCCCCATTTAATAGCTTGAATACTTGTTTTAAGCACGCAGTGAATAGCATTGGAGAGATTGTGTCTCCTTGTCTGACCCTTTTCTTTTAGGTATCTTCCTACTTGTGTAGAATTAAGGTGGCTGTGGAATCTCTGTAGATATTTTCCAGGGTATTTACGTAAGCGGTCTGTACTCCTTGATTAAGCAATGCCTCTATGACTGCTGGTGTCTCTACTGAATCAAATGCTTTTTCGTAATCTATGAAAGCTACATAGAGAGGTTTATTGTACTCTGCAGATTTCTCAATAACCTGGTTAATGACATGGATGTGATCCATTGTAGAGTAACTTTTCCTGAAGCCAGCCTGCTCCCTTGGTTGACTAAAGTCCAGTGTTGTCCTTATTCTATTGGAGATTATTTTGGTAAATATTTTATATAATACTGGGAGCAAGCTAATGGGCCTATAAATTTTTAGTTCTTTAACGTCGCCCTTTTTGTGGATCAGTATAACGTTTGCATTCTTCCAGTTTTCTGGGACCCTTGCAGTCAATAGACACATCATCTTTGATTAAATCGACTGTTATTCCATCCTCTCCTGCCGCTTTTCCCCGTTTCATGCCTTGCAAGGCCTTTCTGACCTCATCTCTAGTTATAGGAGGAGTGTCTGTATCCTGTTCATTATTGTTTTGAACAGAGTGCTCCTGAGTCGTCTGGGTATTGTAAAGGTCAGTATAGAATTCTTCCGCTGCTTTTACTATATCTTCGCGATTGCTGATGATATTACCCTGCTTATCTTTTAGTGTTTAGTGCATACATCTTGGTTTGTCCTATGCCAAGTTTCTTTCTCACTGATTTGAGGCTACGTGCATTTTTTACGGCTTCTTCAGTCTTTCTCACGTTATAGTTTTGAATATCACTTATTTTCGCCTTGTTACCCAGTTTTGACAGTTCTGCAAATTCTATCTTATCGCTTGAGTTGGACACTTTCATTCTTTGTCGTTTCTTTATTAGGTCCTTTGTTCTTTGGGAGAGCTTGCCTACTGGTTGCCTTGGTGCCTTGCCTCCCACTTCAATTGCTGCCTCTGAAGCCAGCCTCGTTACAGTTTCATTCATTACCTCTATGTCATCATCATCATCATCATCATCTCTCTGTTCTAAGGCTGCATATTTGTTTGCAGGTGCCAGCCTAAATTTGTCTGCTTTTACCCTTACTGCCTCTAAGTTGACCTGTTTTTTCTTGACCAATTCTACTCTTTCTCTGTTCAAATTGAGGTGGATCGTGGCCCTCACTAACCTATGATCACTACATTTTACCCTACTTATTACTTCTACATCCTGCACTATGCTGGGATCGGCAGACAGTATGAAATCAATTTCATTTCTTGTTTCACCATTAGAGCTTATCCAGCTCCATTTTCTGTTGCTATGTTTTCTGAAAAAAGTTTCATGTACGCACACCTAATCAATACTCGGAACTGACTTGTTCAACAAAAATCATTTTTGCTAGCAGAGTAATTTAAAAGGAAGCTTAATGCCTATTTTTCAGGGTGCCAAACTTGTATGAAATTGCCAGCTTTTATTGCATTCACTCTTTGATATCTTAAGTTGTAGTTTTTTTACTTTACTTGCATTTCCATTCCTCACTTCGTGCCTTCTTGTCTTTTCCTTCTGCAAGAACTAGCATCACACTCATTTTTCCTCTTTAGGGGATTTATATGAGATTAATTGTCCATGAGTTCTTAATGTGCCGGCAAGTTGGTTGTAGCTATAAGTATACATACAGAGGACTGAAATGGAATGTGAAAGGACATAACAAAAGTCTGTCACGGTCAGTGATGACATAAATAAACATGTACCCGCCGTGGTTGCTCAGTGGCTATGGTGTTGGGCTGCTGAGCACGAGGTCGCGGGATCGAATCCCGGCCATGGCGGCCGCATTTCGATGGGGGCGAAATGCGAAAACACCCGTGTACTTAGATTTAGGTGCATGTTAAAGAACCCCAGGTGGTCGAAATTTCCGGAGTCCTCCACTACGGCATGCCTCATAATGAGAAAGTGGTTTTCGCACGTAAAACCCCATAATTTTAAATAAATAAACATGTGTTTAGGCATCAGCTTATACCCGCAGGGGCGTCTGCGTCAGCAGGCGTTTGGTGTGTTGCGACACCACGTACCCGAGCACACGAGGGTTGGACCCTCCCGCGTGTAGCCGTGCGTGGCTTAGCCGTGTTCGGGGAAAAGGGGATCCTGGGGGTTGAGCCAATGCCGGGTGTTTGGACCTTTACGGCCCCTCGGCGGCGGCAACACACCCCTTTGGCCTCGGCTTCACGTAGACGGCACCCCCGGACTGACCCATCCGGGGGAAATCGGCAGTCGCCTTTTCCTGTCCTCCTCTCCAATCTTCGTCTTTCTCTCTCGTCTTTTTCATCTTGCCTGTCTTCTCATCACTTCTCACTTCCTAGTTTCCCGGCAGCAAGGGTTAACCTTGTGTAGCTAGCCAGCCTTGGTTATGCTGTATTTGGTTATAGCAGCGATGTACGGCTGGCGTTGGCAGGGTTTCTCTAGCAGGAACTTCTGTCACGTCCCCCTGTTGGGCTCCATGGTGGGTGGTCAGCATCGCGGCCGAAAACCCAACTGTACTTATGGAAAACGCTTTTCCTAAACTCCCTGATCGCCCTCAGAAACGAGGGCGCACCGAAGAGGTATTTCAGTTTTTCGGGCGCCAAGTCCACAATTTTCCTCGTTTTCACGTGATCCACGCAGAAAAACCAGCTAAACAAGTGCGAACAATCTCCCCGTTCCTTGTATCTAAGGCCCTTACCGAAGTTTTTGGCCCAGGTTATAAGGCGTCGAGGATGGCTAGCGGTGACCTCCTCTTGGAGCTCCGCGATCTGAAACAATTGGAGAAACTGCCTAAACTAGTATCATTTGGGGAGACCCAAGTAGTAGTAACCCCGCACCGCACGATGAATACCACCCACGGCGTTGTCTCGGACGGTGATTTGCTGGAGCTCACTGAGGCTGAACTCTTGGAGGGCTTCAGTGAACAAAATGTCATAAATGTCAAAAGAATCAAGATGAGGCGAGACTGTAAAGAAATTGCGACCAAACACCTAATACTCACCTTCAATTCAAGTGTCCTGCCTGAGTCAATCGAGGCCGGGTACATCAAGCTTCGTGTAAGACCGTATGTGCCAAATCCCTTGAGATGTTTCAAATGCCAACGTTTTGGCCACCGCTCGCAGAGCTGCCGAGGCCGCCAAACATGTGCGAAATGCAGTGCCCTTGAACACTCCACTGAAGTATGTAAGAACTCTCTACACTGTAAACTGTGATGGGGATCACGCCGCGTACTCGCGGTCATGCCCCTCCTGGAAGAAGGAAAAAGAAATTGTAACCATAAAAGTAAAAGAGAATATATCGTTCAAAGAGGCACGAAGGCGGGTAGCATACCTGCCAAAGAAAAGCTTTGCCGAAGTGGCGCGTCAGGGGGCAGCATCACAACGGCCTCCGGCAGCTGTCCGACCCACAAGCAGTGAGTCGGCAGTCACGCCATCTGCCCCCGCGGCGGTTGCAGCTAGCGCTGCTCAGTCAACCGAGGAGAAGGGACCATCGACCCCGCAGGTGGGCGCAGCCGAGGCTGCCTCAACCTCCCAGGTCCCTCCCAGCGCTGGCAACGGCCGGTGCAGCCAAATCCCTCAGGGAGCCCCATCGACCTCCGGGCTGGTGGGCGCAGGGGTCTTGCCCTCCAAGGCGGGACTCCCCCTGAAAACTTCTCGCTCGCAAGAGCATGTGTCCGGCGCCTCACAAGAGGCAATGGACACAACACCTATCCTCAAGGCGCACCAAGCGCCTAAGGAGCGGCGAGGCTCCCTCGAACGCTCCAGAAAGGGCAAAACTCCCGTTACAGGGCCTCGAAAGGGCTCTGTAATTTAATCTCTGTAATTTCCATAATCACTACTTCTGTTTCTGTACACACCTCACCTATAACTTCCAATATGGATGCACAAATAATTCAATGGAACGTCGGAGGTCTTCTCAGAAACCTTGATGATGTGCAGGAACTTATACAAAAACACAATCCAAAAGTGCTGTGTCTACAGGAAACACACTTAAAACCACAACACACAAACTTTCTCCGACCGTATGTCAAGTTTCGCAAAGATCGCGATGATGCTGTCGTGTCATCAGGCGGTGTTGCCATCTTTATTTATAAAAGTATTTCCTGTCAGCATTTACAGCTACAAACGCCCCTTGAAGCAGTGGTGGTTCGAGCAGTTCTTCTAAATAAACTCGTCACCATTTGCTCGCTTTACGTACCCCCACAGTACAAATTAAACAAACATGAATTTCAGTCATTTATAGACGAATTGCCAGAACCTTATGTTGTTCTTGGCGATTTCAATGCGCACAGCTGCCTGTGGGGCGACTCTCGTATAGACGCGCGAGGTCGTCTTGTTGAACAGTTCCTTTTTTCTTCCGGTGCGTGCTTGCTGAATAAAAAGGAACCCACATATTACTCTCTAGCAAACAGAACATTTTCTTCAATAGATCTTAGTATAGTTTCCCCGTCTATACTGCTCGAACTTGAATGGGAAGTTACGAAGAATCCTTACGGGAGCGACCACTTTCCCATACTCATAAGAACATCTAAAGAAAACTAATATCCTCCACAAGCTCCTAGGTGGAAGATAGACACAGCCGACTGGGACAAATTTCGAACTCTCACAAGCATCTCATGGGCTGACATGTCTTCGTTAGGAATTGATGCTGCTGTGGAGTATCTTACATCATTCATAATAGATGCCGCATCAAAATGCATATCCGAAGTGAGTGCTCTGGCATGCAAACGACGTGTACCGTGGTGAAACAGCGAATGTAGGATCGCCCGTAAGAATCAGAACAAGGCGTGGGGGTTGCTACGCGCTTCTCCCACTGCAGAGAATCTTATGAACTTTAAAAAAGTGAAGTCCCAAGGCAGGCGAATCTGCCGACAGGCCAAAAGAGAAAGTTGGCACAAGTTTTTGTCGAGTATTAACTCGTTCAGAGATGAGGCCAAAGCCTGGGACAGGGTTAAAAAGATTAGAGGGCGGCAAACATATTCACTCCATCTGGTAAATACACAGGGCGATACACTGCAAGACCAGGCAGACTCACTTGGGGAGTATTTTGAGAGCGTGTCAAGTTCAACAAATTATTCACAATCCTTCCTCAAATACAAACAAATAGAAGAATGTAAGCCTTTCATCAGAAAATGTCGTCAGAACCAACCATACAACCGTCCTTTTAGTATTGCGGAGTTTAGAGCTGCCTTGAGCGCATGTAAGAGCTCTGCACCTGGATCTGACAGAATAATGTATGAAATGATCAAAAACCTACACAATGACACACAAGTTACACTACTCGCACTTTTTAACACTATTTGGGCTGTGGGATACCTTCCAACCGCATGGAAACAAGCCATTGTGGTCCCTGTTTTGAAACAAGGCAAAGACCCTTCCTCAGTGGCAAGTTACCGCCCGATAGCCCTCACAAGTTGCCTTTGTAAGGTATTTGAAAAAATGATTAATCGCAGACTCATACATTACCTTGAACTGAACAACATGCTTGATCCCTAACAGTGTGGTTTCAGAGAAGGGCGCTCCACAACTGACCATCTTGTACGCATCGAAGGAAACATCCATGACGCATTTGTACACAAATAATTTTTCCTATCCATATTCCTCGATATGGAGAAAGCATACGACACGGCGTGGCGCTACGGAATCTTAAGAGATTGGCAGAAATGGGCATTCATGGTAATATGCTAAGCCTCACAGAAAGCTATTTGTCCAATCGCACATTCCGTGTAAAAGTCGGCAATGTACTGTCACGTCCCTTTACACAAGAAACTGGTGTACCCCAGGGAGGCGTGCTTAGCTGCACGCTCTTTATAGTGAAGATGAACACGCTCCGTGCTTCATTACCACCGGCCATTTTTTACTCTATCTATGTGGATGACATTCAAATAGCTTTTAAATCCTGTAACCTCGCAGTGTGCGAGAGACAGGTACAGCATGGTTTGAACAAAGTATCAAAATGGGCAGAGAAAAACGGATTTAAAATCAATCCTTACAAAAGTTCTTGTGTTCTTTTTAAATGAAAGAGAGGCCTGGTCCCGAATCCTTGCTTAGAACTGTGTGGACAACAAATTCATATCAACAAAGAGCACAAATTCCTAGGTATTATACTTGACGATAGACTCACTTTCATTCCACACATCAAATATCTCAAACAAAAATGTCTAAAAACAATGAACTTAATGAAACTTCTATCCAAGACTACGTGGGGTAGTGGCAGAAAGTGTCTAATGAATCTCTACAAGAGCCTAATGCGGTCACGATTGGATTATGGGGCCGTAGTGTATAACTCTGCCGCCCCGAGCGCGCTAAGGATGCTGGATCCTGTCCATCATCTAGGTATCCGCCTAGCCACTGGTGCTTTCAGAACAAGCCCGATCGAAAGCCTATATGCCGAATCGAACGAGTGGCCGCTCCACTTACAGAGATCATACGTCAGCTTTACTTATTTCCTTAAATTGCATTCCATTCCTGAACACCCATGTTTTAATACCATTACCGATATGACGTATGCTACACTTTTCCGCAACCGTCAGTCTATAAGACAGCCTTTCTCACTGCGTGTGAAGGAGCTTAGCGATGAAATGCATGTCCCACTCCTGGAGCACCGCTTAATGCGCCCAACCAAGCTATTACCTCCTTGGGACTGGCAGGTCACAGAATGTGACGTATCCTTTCTAAAAGTTTCAAAGCATGCTCCAGAGGTAGAAATTCGAATGCATTTCCTAGAACTTCAGTACAAACACTCATGCACAGAGTTCTACACAGACGCTTCCAAGTCACATGCCGGAGTATCCTATGCAGCCGTCGGTCCTTCTTTTTCGGAATCCGATGTACTACATCCAGAAACAAGTATCTTTACGGCAGAGGCCTACGCTATATGGTCGGCTGTAAAACATATAAAGAAAGCAAAACTCCAAGAAGCCGTTATATATACAGACTCCCTAAGTGTGGTGAAGGCCTTAATGTCATCCTACAAACATAAAAATCCTGTACTTACTGAGGTCTATTCCGACATGTGCAAAGCTTATCTATCTAACCAGCAAATCATCATATGCTGGGTACCCGGCCACAGGGGAATCGAAGGTAACGTTTTGGCAGACCAGATGGCTATGTCAATTGCACTCCCTGCTGTTAATAGTACTGCTTTGGTGCCTCTCGCAGATCTGAAACCTTACATACGAAAGAAACTGCGAAACCACTGGCAACGTATGTGGGACGCAGAGATAAATAATAAACTGCACATTATAAAGCCACAGTTAGGTTTTTGGCCCTCCCCAACAAAATCTCGGCGAACAGATGTCCTATTCTGTCGCCTCAGAATAGGACACACATTTGGCACCCGTAATTATCTGCTTACTGGAAGTGAACCTCCAATCTGTGGTAGATGCGGTGAGAGGCTTACCGTCCTCCACGTACTCCTGGAGTGTCGGGAAGCCGAAACGGAGAGAAAGAAACATTTTCCGCTTGCTTACAAACATCACATCCCTCTACACCCGGCTATGTTTCTTGGTGAGGAACCGCTCTTTGACACCAAGATGGTCCTCAGCTTCTTAAATGATGTCGTACTACACGTTATATGCCCAGTAAATTCGTAGAGCATCCTCGCTCCAGAGGATGCCGCTGCGATAACAGTTTTGCATAGCACATGCCTCCAGGCCCTTGTTTTTCAAGGGCTCTAAGGAGGCAGTAGTGCTCTAGCATATCTTAAAACCTTATATATTTTTACGCATCGTATCATTCTCTTTAAATGCATCTTAATGTTCATAGTACACGTCATAAGTCATCGCCATAATCTTATTATACAGATTTTGCGCACTTTAGCGCGACCATTTTTAAGGACCCTCTACAGCCACGTCACACCAACTTCATCGAACTCATGATTTCACTGCAAACTCATTAACACGGACATGGCGCTCTTTGGCCATACTTGGCCCTTGCGCCATAAAACATCAAACATTCATTCAGGCATCACCTTATAACGTAATGCAAATGATGCCAGTTGAACAGATGACTGAAAGTAGAAACATGATTCTGTGTTCGAGTTTGCATAAATTATTTGCCTTTCTTTATGACATGATAGTCCTTAAGAATTGATTAGTACTAATTGGTTGATAACTCAAGATGCTTTACCTCTCTCATGACATGCCTGGTGCAGTTATGTAGTGCTTGGTGTGTGCAGTCCTCGCTGAATAAATATGACCACCCAAATGGATGGACCACGGTAGATTTGGCACCATGTTTTGGTACATTGAGAACCTTTTCACCAGGGGCTGGACTATGTTCACAGGTGTGGTGCTAGTGAATGGTTGCACGCACTTTTTGCTTGTGCAATAGTATCTTTAACACAATATGCATCGTAAGTATGCATCACTTTGCATTTCAGAGTTCTTGCAGTATTATTACATGAAATGTTTTCTAAGGGATATATTTTGCAAATTTGATGAATCGGCTGGCCGTACAGAGGGACATATTCTTTTGTTGGTGACAGAGTTGATCACAAAAGGAAGCACTTTCTGACATCTGCCTTCTCTTGACTTGCTGTTGATAGAAATCAAGAGGAGCAGACACAGAAACAACAGTGGCAGGAGCAACAGCAGCAGAGGCAGGACCAGCAGCAGCAGCAGGAGCAGCAGTGGCAACAACAGCAACAGCAACAGCAGCAGCAACAGCAGCAGCAACAACAAATACAGCAACAGCAAAAAGAAATAGTGGTGCTGCCAGCAACACCTTCGCCTCCACCAGAGATACCAAAAGACTGCATAGAGGAGGTGGTGCGGCTGCGGCGCAAAAAGAAGCCCCTGGAAGGCTGCTTCTCTCTGGAGAAGGAAGTGGCTGCCCTGCTGCAGGACTCGGTGGTTGCCACATCGCGGGTTGCCACAGTTGATCGCAACACATGGCTCTCCCAGAAGCAGCAAGAAATCAGAGTGAGTCCTCCATGCTGCTGATTCATGAGTCTTTCTGTTGTTTACTGAGGGGTTTCAAAGTGCTGCATCAAGTGACTTTGAAATGGAGCGTAGATCCTGGCTCTGTTCTTGATGCAATCTTTCCGCTTATTTCACCTGAATGTTTGCACAAAAGTGACAAGTTGTGCATAATGCTATTGTATACTTTTTTTCAGCACTGTGCCTCTTCATGTGGTTGTCTTATTGGCAGCTCATACACATATCACGAGATGTTGCTACCATGGTTGAGTTAAGATGTTGCAAAGGACACATTGAGCTATGTGCCAGTGTTCTTGTATAGCATCACTGTCATGTGGTGTTAATGACATGTTGTGAAATTCTAGCTGCTGGATTTATTGTTAATTGAGAGCAGCCTCTGACTGGATTCATTGTTGAATGAGAGTGGCTACTTACAAGAGCTTGTGTATTTTTTTCTGCGGACAGAATCGGGAGGAGAGCCTGAAACAGATGATGGAGCAGCGGTCACAGGAGATATATCAAGAGATCAAGGCACAACAGCGCAAAAGCTTTGAAGCTGCTGAGCGCGAGAGCATGGTCCAAGAGGAGCTTTGGATTGAGCAAGGTAACACATTTCAAAGGAAATGATACAGTATGTCCTTCTTACATTGTTCCATAGATCAAGTAGTGGCAGTTTTCCACGGTGGTTAGGAACCTGTTTCGTAGGCATTTGTTTCTCAGTTCTGCACATCTGTAGGTCATGAAGGCTCTGGATAAAGCCTATGGAGCACTGCAGGTACATGGAAAGCTATGCTTAAGGGACTTTGCGATCTTGTCCCTCAAGCGTCGCTTGTGTGCTGTTGGACAAAGCCAAGTGAAACACCAGTGTATTCAATAGTGCATTTTGGAACAGATATCTTGAGAGTGGAGCTACGTTGAAATTTCTCTTATGGACATGATTTCATTGCCTGGCTTCAATGCTGCAGTTGCAATGCATACACCTTGAAGTAGTTAATATGAGCGCTAATAAGTGGAACATTGCAATTTGTCATGCAAGGAATATCTGTTGCATGCCATGGGCAATTTATAAAAATATGGTATGGAAAAAAGATGGATAGTATAGTCTGTGGCATGGATGTCATACACCACATAATATAGCAAAAATGTAAAATGTGGCAACTGAATGCTACTCTACCATGGCTGAGTTGTTCTACAATGGCTAATCGACAAGCTCCAATTCATCTTCTCTTTGCCCATGCAGAGAAGAAAGCAAAAGAAGTGGAGAAGCAGATTCGCGAGATAGCACGCATTGCCCGTGAAGAGCACAAGAGGGCGCTGCACCTCGGCAATGGCAAGATGGTGTCTTCAGTTGACGTGAGAGACCCCATGGTCGTGACAAGCCCGAACGGAAAGCCTCCTGTTCCCCCCAAAGTGGTGCCCCCACCCCTTCCTACCACGCCTCCACCAAATCTTGTGATAAATGGCACTAGCAATGGCTCCATCAAGAATGGCATTACCACCAGCACCATAAGCACAACTACCACTACCACTATTGGGAGTCCCACCTCAGTCATGCCTTCTCATGCCACATCCAGGTGAGTCAAAAGAAAATGAGAGCCCATAATTAATCTTCATGTTCTGCATTCCATAGGGGCTATCACAGGAATGGTGCTGTAGTAATGGATGAAAGCATGCAATATACATTCAGCAACAGATTAAAATGTCAAAAATATGTCTGAGAAGCACAAAAACATAAATATTAAATTATGGGGTTTTACGTGCCAAAACCACTTTCTGATTATGAGGCACGCCGTAGTGGGGACTCCGGAAATTTCGACCACCTGGGGTTCTTTAACGTGCACCTAAATCTAAGTACACGGGTGTTTTCGCATTTCGCCCCCATCGAAATGCGGCCGCCGTGGCCGGGATTCGATCCCGCGACCTCGTGCTCAAAAAAAAAAAAAAAAAAAAAAAAAAAACCCCATAAATATGACAGCTCTAAAGGGCAGTCTAGGCAAACATTAAATCAGTCTAGGCTGACCTTTTAAAAACCTCACACCCCTTGGTTTATGTCAACAGGTGCCTTGGTTGTGGCTGAAGGGGCCACCAGGAAGTGGAAACAGCAGTCACATTCCTGTACCGTAATGTGAAAAGTTGGGCTAGTTGGTGATTGATCATCACCAACTAGCCCATGTCATGTGATGTCCAAATGAATTGTCCTATTTTCACTCAAGCAATTAGACCTTTGGTTGAAGCAGTTGTAAAGAAAATGTAAGGAAAATGCACTTGTGCTCGCTGCAGAAGACGATACTGTTAGCTGTTGCAGGGATTTCAGTATTGTGAGTCAATTCCATAAGTGCCGTATGCTCTTTGTTAAAATTACCTGACTGACCTGTTTGCTTTAGGAGCAAGGATGCTGAGCTGTTCAGTCGGGCCGACATAATCCAATGGTTCCTGAAGGAGGAGTACCCACAAGGTGCTGTGACAGACCACAATGGCAACAACCCTGCTGTCTGGTTCCATGGTAGGTGAACTTAAAATAACTGCAGGTTAATTTCTGTGAGCATCTAAGTGTTGAATTCTCATTTGATAAGTGAATAGAGGAATTATTAATTTGTAACAAACAACTTTTGTAGAAATAGTGCCAAATTTAGGCCCATAACTGAAAGTGAAGGAGGAAAAACATGCTGGTGCTTTAAACACTGTTACATTGAAATTTTCACACTGAGCATGTGCTGATATATAGGGTGGAAAGGATTTGTGATATTTAATGTTTGTGCTTAGCAATCAATGTCTTATATGCCCCTGCTTTTATTATGAGTCAAATCAGTTGTCCACAGCTTGAATTAAGACAGACATATAATATATGCTACATGCTCTTGCCACCCTGCCTGGCTTTTAACCATTTCATATGCGAAAATTTTTGGTAGTCACATGGCACAGTTAAAGCAGGTGCTGAATGTGCTTACATTTCTGCATAGAAATGTACTGATGGGAGCTGGTGCTTCTTGGAGTGAGTAAGGAACTCGTGCCTTGAGTGGTTGTTGGCACTTTCTTTTGTTGTTGTTAAAGTTCATCTGACAGTACGGCAAATCAGTTCTGCACAATCCCTCATGGTGGAGGGTTCATGAAAGGGAAAATTGTCATCTATCCAGCTTCAACTTCCTGACAAAGAAAACCTATACATTTTTTTTTGTAGCTTCATACTTTGGTCAATGGATGAGCTTTCCCTTTCATTTGTCTTAGTATGACTAGAGCTATTTATTATATGTACAGCAGACACTACGGAACTTAAGACTGCTAAGTAACACTTCAGGATAGATGGAGGCTATGTGCTTAAACTTGGTTGATTTGCTTTTAATTCGTGATCCTGTTCTTCGGATAACCGAAGCAGTTTGGTTCGGTTCCTTGGGCAAAAAGAACTCCTGTGAGAAGGCCTACTGTAATGAGCAAAACGTGTCTGAGTAATGAGGCCCTTTAATAGAGACAAATAAGCTTTGGAACTAGCTGCAGTGCCTGTCCACAGTGTTCACCCGTTGGAACTTTGTCCCTTTGACCCAAACTTGTGCAGGTTTCATTGGGCGCCCAGAGTCGGAACAGCTCTTGCAGAGGCATGGCGGGGCGGCAGCAGGTGCATTCCTTGTGCGGGTTCATGAGCGCATCAAGGGCTATGTCATCTCGTACTGGGCTGGGGACCGCTGCAAGCACTACCTCATTGATGCCTCACTCGGACATTGCCAGTTCTTTGGCTCCAATCAACTTGTCTTTCCCCGGCTCAGGGACCTGATATGGCACCACACTGTGAGTATGACGACGTTAGCCCCGCTAGATGTGGCCAGTGATTTTCATGGTTCAGATAGGCGCACAGCTAAGCAAATGCTGCACAATGCCTTTATAACAAGCTTGTAACTTGTTGGTATGCAAGTCTTAAAGGACTACATTCTGGACCTTTTTGGATATTTCGGTTATACACTAAAAGTTTTAAATCGCCATTCAGGGAGTATTGTACCACAATAATTTTGAAAAAGGGTTTAGTAGTAGGTGAGATAGAAGCGAATGAAATGTTGTGAGGCTATGTTGAGAGGAGGTAAGCTACCCTCCCCTCAGCCAAGGCTCTCCCATTGATTTGACCCGCACTTGCCCACAATATTCCTTCCCTGGTGTCTCCCATATAGGAGCTGAGGGCCCATTTGACATTTGTGGCACAACCCCTGCCTCCTGCTTCCTTTTTTACCCTATTATTTTCTTGCACTGCCTATTTCCAGAGGTGGTTTTACATGCTTTGCATTTTACGGGAATACCAATGTTTGCATTACTGCTCGCTCTTTGTGCGCTGCAGTTGTTATGCTTATGATTTGTGTGACGTCTTCTCTGCAATCCCTTCCCCTTGGAACGATGTTTTTATTAGAACCTTCACATGTTTTCACAGCATACATTGGTATGTCAGTCACACTTGTTTGTTTGCAATGCTCAAAGCTTGTGAGGGCCACTTTAAAGAGCATGTTTGCAAGTTCATATTTTAGCACATTGTGGCCTGTTTGGCAAATGTTATGTGCTTGATTTGTTAAGAATGATGAGGCATCGTGCAGTGTTTGCTAAATGCTATGGGCACTGCAAATATTTCTGCATTTGGGATTACTTCATTGTTGCAGTTCTTGTTCCACCCACCATAACTGTAGTTATTAATTTGAAATCTGACACATACTGCCATGTGCTACTGCATCTGTGATACTGCTCATGGTAGTACGAGTACTGTCACTCTAGAGTGAAATGGGGAAATGGAGTCTGCTCTTCTGCTTAATTATCTAGCACTTGAAATTGCAATACGTCATTCTGGCATAAGAGCACTAGATGCCCTCTAATGTCGTAACTAAGCATCTGTGAATGACTAGCAGCAGTATCGTGTATGGTGATAAATGAATACAGGTGTTCATTCTTGTGTTATAGTACACTGAATGAATGCAGAAATGTCACTACTTGTGAGATTCTAAAAGGGGTAGCTATTTAAGCACTAGAACCTCCTTGGTGGTTAATTAATTAATCACGGTACCCACAGCGCCAGTTTGGCATTACAGTGTGTGTGGGGGGGAAGTGGGAGGTACATATATCATTGACAAATAAAAGCAGTTAATATAAAAGACATAAAGAGAAAAATTACAGTTCAGGGCAAATCGCTGACGCAAAAAAAAACGATAAGCAGAGCATAATAGTACATGTGTGAAGTGAAACAAAGCAGTTCTGGTGACGTAAGCACAAAGTACAGAAAGGAAATGCAAATCACACGGCTGAAGCAAAGGCATCACTTGAAGATAGCGATACAACCTCATGAGGCAACCTGTTCCATTCTCTGACCATCCTAGGAAAAAAATGCATCTTAAAAAGCTCTGTTCTACATCTATACTCTATAACCTTAAGCGGGTGATCGCGCCTTGCAGAAGTGTACTCTGGTGCCTTTATCTAGCTATCACAATTGAGGCCGGTTTCAGAATGATACATATTGTGAAAAAATTTTAATCTGAATGTCTTTCTACACTTTCGAAGTGTATTACAGCCCAAGTTTTCCTTTGTGATTATATATATATATATATATATATATATATATATATATATATATATATATATATATAGAGAGAGAGAGAGAGAGAGAGAGAGAGCTTTAGTTCTAGTAGATAAACACAAATACTCCAGGAAGTGGGTGGGAAAACGGCACCGCGGTAGCTCAGTTGGTAAGAGCATCACACGCGTAATGTGAAGGTGTGGGTTCGTGTCCCACCTGCGGCAATCTATCTTCATTTTTATTAATTTATCATTTCATTAGTTCAAATAATAGGTACATGTAATTTCCCCTATACGCTGTCCTTGGTGAGTTTGTTTGCTTCCTATGATTATATACACATATATATTATGGTACGCATTTCTGGCAGCCCAATTTGCATTTGCTTCTGCACTTGCAAATTATATTACTTGTCTCATGCCTTTTGTCCTCTGAAGCATTTCGTGCTGTGTTACTGTCAACTAATGCTAATGGTAAACTGAGGAAGTAAAACTACACAATCTTTTCTGCTGTTGCAATATTCAAATATTTGCGGAATTGTGCACATGTTAAGTTCAGGTTCTGCAAGGAGCATCCATCTTCCACTTCTACATGTTGTGGAACTGTTTGTGGCATAATTCATGGTGTATTATCCAACTTAAGCAATTTTTGCCTAATAACTGTAATAAAATAGAGTAATACTGAGGAGTAAAAATTTGATGACATTGGCGTTGGAGAACTCAACAATATTTTAAGCATAGCTACGAATCGAATGGCAGCATCCTTGATTATAACCTTTGGAATCGCAGTCGCAAGTGCTATTTTTCAATTTCAAGTTATTGCTTCACAAACTGGTTACGAGTTTTGGCAAATATGGAATACAAAAGGAGGTCCCATAGTCAATGACTGTTTTGGGACCTTTGGTGAAGTTCAGTATAGTAACTCTCACAACTAGCACAGTCTCCAGGTATTTCATACTATTTTGTATTGGCTGCCATACACTGGAGCACTTGTTTGAAATATTAGTATTGTCGCAGCCAAATGTCTGGTTGGCATATAATTAGAGCTGCTGTTATGCTGCCTCTGGTGACAGGTGTGCTGGAAGTGGTTGGTGGATGGGGTTGAAAAGGGGAAACTGTGACGGTTGCTTGCAGAGCACTTGACAACCCATTGGTAGTCTGCAAACACGAGGCGGCCCCTCAACCAAACATACTATGCCATTAACTGGCATGCTAATTTCTATACTTGTGGACAACTTTCTGTGGCAATGAAGGGAAAGATATGGGGGAGGAGTGTCTGAATGTGTGTTACTGTACCAAGTAATCCAGCATAACTTTACAGCGCTTTTGCTTTCTTGGAACAGATACTGAATCACTGTAGCTTCCACGTACAATGGTTTCACATTTATTCAAATTGGAAGAGAAAAACAGAAAAAGAAGTCAAGTTTAACACTCAGTGGCATCTTTCCTTTGTTTTGCTGTTGTAAAAAGTATATATTTTTTTCTTTTCCCCAGCTTACTAATGCAGATGGGAATGTGGGACTACTCTCAGGAGTGATCCTACTCGTGCACACTTTGCCTCCGTAATTTGTTATGCTGCCATCAGGTACAGCATAACAGCAGCTGCAGTGATATGCCAACCAGATAATTGGCTGTGATAACACTAATATTTCAACAAGTGCTCCAATTGTCTGGCAGCCAATACAAAATAGTATGAAATACCTGAAGGTGGTGCTAGTTGCGAAAGTCTGCGAGTATAGGGAACACGACTGGTGCATTAGTGTAGCTTTCCTGGTTACGTACCAATGGCTGGCTGACAGCATATGTGATGGGCTGACAATTGCCAACATGTACCTACTTGCTGCTGTGCCACTGTGACAGACATATCTCTTTACAATTTCAGACAAACCCGATCACAGCTTTGGGACAAGAACAGCTGCTCGACCCTTGTCCCCGCAACAACAGCAACAACTTATTCTCACTGCTGCCCACTCTTGGCCAGTGAAAGAACAGCTGTGAAAACCTGACTTTTCGCAACACAAGTGCCAAGCATTGACATTGTGACGTGACTTGACGTGGTGTGTGCGTGTGCTGTGTGCAATCACAAGAATGGCAATGCATCACCACCAGCACCACTTACCAACCGCTGTGATTGAACCGAAGAACAGCGGAGGGGTAATCCAAGTTGCTGCGTGCAATTATGCCCGCGATGCTTCTCTTAGCTGCAACTTGTGTGAACCTGTCTCTGTCTCCAATCCGGTTTACACGTCCAAAGATTAATACTAAGTGGCGCCCTGTTATGTGGCTGGCTACAACTGCAGAGGCAAACTGCCCATTTATGATAGTTTTTTTCTTACAATTGTAATATACTGTACATAACTTTAGTCAGTGCATGTGATCGTAGTAAGCTGTTGTTTGTACAAGCTGAAGTTGTACATCTTTTTCCTTGCAGCTGTTGTTGTAGGTGCAATGTGTGTTGTCTTGAATGCCAGCAATGCATCCTAATGCTACGTTGGACTCTGTAGAACAGTGTTCGAGCTTATCAGAATTGTGTATTTTGTCGGCACACGTGGCTACCTATGCATCTTTCTTTTAGCAGAAACCCAAGTTACGTGGAAGAAAGTACTGTAAATGAACGCGTAGGATGGTCGCTACAGTTATCTACTTAGATAGCGGTCTGTGAAAAGGCAGCAGAACTGTTGGCCAGGCTACTAATGCCATATATTATGGTGCTATTACCAGTGATGCTTTTTCGAGATTCTTGGTTGGAACATTGGCATTGGAACCGTTTTTAGAGCTCAAGAGGTGTCCAAAACTGGCATATCTCCACAGAAGACTACATCCCCATTGTTGGTGACTTGGTCTACAGATTCAGCACATTGTGATAATGGTTAGATCTTCATTTATACTTTTGTCTCCCATAGCCTCTCGACATACTGTGTACATTGTTTAATGCTTATGACTGGCTTTAGTGCAAAGTTTCTAACACATAGATGACTGGCTTTCACATAAAGTTGATCACACATATACTAAAATACAAAATGGCAGGTTGCTGCTGCCATTTCGAACCTTCTCTCACATGACAGCTGTCAGTTATTAATCGTGTCACAAACAGCAACATTAGGGAAGGGTTGCAGTCGTAGTGCACACAAGCATTAATTGACATTGATGATACCAGTTAATGCAAACTTTGTTGGATCATTTTATTTCAACACGATCAAGCTTTTGTTTTCCTGTGACTTGCCCCCAGTCTTTAATTGCACTGGTGTCATTGTTTTGTTTTAAGATTATGCATGGTTGCACGTTTGCAGTAAATTGTTACCTTTTTTTAAGAGCAGACAGTATTTGTTTCGTGAACAAATGTATGTGTTGCTGGCTGAAATATGGCACATTTCTTTTCCATGCCAAAACAGTAAATGCAAGACATGGAAAGAGCTGCTGCAAGTTTGGTTCTGGTATGTTTAACTAGGCAGGTTTTCTTGAGGTTTTGTTAGAAGCAGAGAGTTGAATTTGGCTCGAGAAAGTGCCACCCATAAAGCCTTCGTTCCCAGCTGGTTTGGGTTGAAAGAAAGAGGAGGATGGGGTGCGACTCTTACTGCTGCTTCTTCACCATTTCTATCGAACATACTACCAAAATAAATTATTTGAACTTTTATGACTTGTGTTGTCTTGATGTTAGACTCAAAGGGACAAAGCAATAAAGCATTGAAACAAGATTTGAAGGGAGTAAAATCTAAATTCTTGCACATATTGGTGTTGCACATGCCTGGAGAAATTTCTCAATTGCAATGTTATGGCATTAGTCCCGCAATATACTTGAAACCCATCCATCCAGCAGCACGCAACCAAAAATGCTTTGGTTATGGAAGTGCACTAATAAAATGAATTATTCAAAGTTGTTGCCTTCCTACATTATGTTACGAACCTAGTGTTTAGCACACAGGCAAGATTCCTTTGTGTATGGCAAGTCTTCATCCTTTAACTAGAAAAGCCAATCTAACTAAAGCACACTGGAAATTGCAGGGTACTTACTAATGACCCATGGTGCAAGTGCCCATGGTTACTGCACAGAGATCTCTAAAAAAATCTGCAATGTGTTACTCTATTAAGTGCTGAAATTTGTAACAAGACCAAGTAGTCACGTGCCTATTGAAAGCATGAAAAATACTGCTTCACTCCAGTGTCTGTTTTGTTCAGGAGCAGGATGGGAGTGTGGTTTACGCTAGCCAGTAACTTTTGCGCTCCCCATACTGCTTATGATGCAGCAAATATGCCATTTGACTTTGGCTGGAAGTTTAAGAATCGCTGAGCTAGTTTGGGGTTGTGCATGTGACTGGAGATTGGATTCCCAGCTGTGATGGGCAAATTATGCTGGTGTAACACTAATGCTTGTGCCTTCAGGTTTAGGTTCACACTTCAAGGTCAATGTCCAGAGCTTCCTTGCTCACTGCACCGCACCTCGTAGCCCAGCTGTTGCTTTGGGACACTGGACACTAAAGAGGAACACGCAAGCTAAAGGAAGCTTTAGCTTCAGGCTAACTCAGTTTCCCTATAGTAAACAAATAGCCTTGGAAACAAAAAAGTGGAAATTTCAATGAACCTCCTTTCAGGTACCCTGAACTAACAGCTTTGTTTTACCAGTCAATAAGCCATGGAGAAATTTTAATGCAATGTGGCCTTATGGAAACAAAAGCAGTAATAAATAGTCTGTGTTGCATGTTCAGGTAGTTCAGTCGAACATCTTTACAACGAGCACCATTATTACGAAATGCCCCCTATATAAAAGGGGCAAACTTGGCCTAGCCAGATTTTTCTCTGATATTGCAAGTACATACAGAATTTCCAATGAAGTTGCGTTCTAAACTTGAGAAGGGTAGAAATTTGGCCTTGTTGGTGTGGCATGCAAGTGAAGCGCAAGAAACGGGGACAGACAAGAGGGTACAACACAGCACATGTGTTGCACCCTCAGTCTGTACCTTTGCACTTCACTTGCAGTACTGTGCTGCAAGTATGCCTGATCAGATTTCAATAATTTATAACAAACATGCATGGAAACATACTTTGAAACATATATGAAAATATACATGGAAACAGTTGCTTTAACATGTGCAAAACCTTGGCACTCGCATACTCTGCCATGAGAGGCTATTTCTGAACAACTCCGAGACCAAGTCATCACTGTTGGAGTCTAGATGGGTCTCCTGTTGTGGTGCAGAGTCCGGTTGCCTGAACCAATTGTGTTTTACGAGGACTACAGCTGGTGGCTCTTGGAATGAAGCGGTCCAGCTCTCCTCGATGCATGTAAGGGAGAGGGGTGCGTTTGAATGAGGCAGGAGAGATGGAAGGCATAATGGTCAACAAGTAGATCTCTGTTGACTATTATGTCCTTACATGCTCGGAGGCCATGACCAATGATATTTTCGATACCATTAAGAATAAGGAAGCTTGTGAATCCAAAAGACAGTGCCAAGAATCAAGATAAGAAAGTGATGATGCCAAGTGAGGGAAGTAGCATTTCAGTTACACCCCTGCTGCGACTTTCAGCTGAGCACACACAGCCTCGACAATGTCAGGTCAGCAGCAGTAGACTACTCCATCAAGTGAACACTTTTTTTTTTTTCTGAATGTGCCCTGAAATGAACTATTATGAATTCCTTGAACATATTGGCTTATTTTAGCATGCTTATTGTCTTATTACACGATCTAGCGGGTGCAAATATGACAAAGTGAGCTACATAAAAGTAGAAAAACTGAGCTCCCATATATGTTATGAAGGCGTTTGACTGTAGTTGCAAAGTGGACGGTTGAGTGAGGTGGTTGATATTAATTTTGCTTGCAGTTTAAGAGGAACTTAAGCCGACATAAGGCCAAAGGACAGGCACTGAACTGAAATTTTTTAAAGAATGGACAATAAACACAAAAGACCAACTTGTGTGTGCATACACTCGATAGCATATTCTGGCAAATTCATACCACACTTAAAAAGGAACAAAAAAATATGCTAACATATTTTTTTAAGCTTAAGCTTCCCCCAGCATTAAATGCTTTCATGATCTCATGTGCCTTCTAATTTTTATGTAATCACACGTGCACACACTAAGCTCTGCATCCATGTGACTTACATGGGCAGACAGATGCAAGTTGTAACTTTGGTACACAAGACGAAAAAAAAAAAGAAATCGGAGGGCATATGAGAGCTTATAAAGGATTCCCCCCCCCCCCCCCCCCCCCCCCCCCCATCAGAAAAAACAACTTGCATATCAGAACCATATATACTTGTTTGAGTGCAAAATAAATTTACTGGAAAATGCCTTGGATTGAGTGTATGCAAGCGCACATTGGCCTTTTGCATTGATTCTCCCTTTCTTAATGTCACAGTTGTTAGTTTAGGTTTTTATCTCCGTTCCACTGCAAGGAAAATGACTGCATTTGGTTTACCTCAAGTTCATCCATGAAGACCCCATGTTAAACTAATGTGAGTGGAGATTTCTTCTGTTTGTCTTACTAGGTACTACCTTAGCTTACAAGAAACGTCAGACAAACACAAACTGAACATGGTTACCTGTTGTTTTATTGCAACCTGCTGCTTGAGACTATATTGGAGACATTGCAGAGGGATTTATTTCACACAACATACCTTCTTTCTTCAAGTGCACAGAATTTTGCTACTTCATGTGTGCTTACAGCCATCATTTAAATCTTGCTGTTTCACTTTCTCCGTGAACCACCACCAGCCAGCAGCATGGCAATCCTGATGAAAATGTTCAGTGTGTCCATGTAAATGGAGATGGAGCTGCAAAAATGAGAAAGCATTGGTCCCTGTAAGTCTATACAGTGCACAGTGCGTGTTAATTTTAATTTGAACAAATTAACCCTACAAATACAATAAAAAATTTTTCGAAAATTTGATGAGAAGTGTGAATTTTATTAAAACCAACCATTTATTTTGCCATTCTTTATTTTCTAAAAAAAAAAAATGATACCAGGAATGCTGAAAGCATTTTTACTGCTCTTGTTGAAAAGAACAGCAAAATACATCGTGTGTTATTCATTTTCGTGTGAAAATTACAAGGTAGTGCCAACTTTGTCGTGACAAGATAACTGGTCATCGACAGTTAAGGGGCTAAAAGAAAAAAAAAAGTGCATAGAGCATATATAGCACAATCCAACCTATTCAGGTGGATTACCTGTAGAGGCAGACATTACTTGTCCAACAAGTCTCAAATGTCCACGTAACAAATGGCAAAAATTCACTGATTAAATTTTTAATTATTTGCTATAGGGCACATTGCAATTTCAAAACTTGAATCCGAGCAGTAGCGAAGTCGCATCTGCTTCACAGAAATCAAAAGAGTAGCACCACCGTGCAGCTCGTTCTGCTTGCTCTTAAATGCTTTTTTTTTTTTAATAAACTGTTTATTGCGAGTGCGCGCTCGTGATGTCGATTCTACATCTCTGTCCTTGTTGTTTCGTGCGACCTTCACTTTCCAAGATATCTGTTGGCAACATGTGCGGCAAAATACATTGGCATTCCAGTTAACCCTTTAGTGACGAGTGATGCCTACGGGCAACATACCATATGACATTTTTTTCTGGCCGAGTTCCAATACTGAGCAACAAGTTTCTAGCTAAATGTCTTCAGCCAACACTGAATGACAGGTAGCAAGTGTCGTTTGTTAGTTTAGAGCAGGAACACTGGACAAGAAATAAGTTTGGCACACAAAATTCGCTTTCTTTTGAAAGCATCGTCAGAGGAGACTACCAAGACAAGATATCCAGCTGCAGTGGTGTCGCACATGTGATGTAAAGCAAATGAAATGTGCACCTATGGTTCATACATAGTGGAATCTCGATAAACAGAAATTTCTTAAACGGAACACCATCCTCATGGTTGGTTGGTTTTGTATCCATGCAATCATCTCTGCAATGTCTCTTAGCAAAGGGAACTCCTGACAAATGGAGCCAATTTCCCCGATTCTTTGAGGTTCCGTTTTAAGAGAGTCCATTGTATGACGAGAGCTGTCCATACAAATTCCAAACGAAGCCTTGGATGGCTTGGGGTGAAGCCCACTTTCAGTTTTCTGCCTGGTGTTTCCCCCCTATTGCTGAAGAAACTTCAGCAAAATATTTCTTCTTTTCACTGATTATGTTTATTCTCGATGTGTTTTGCACATTTAGATATAAATAACACCAGAGAAAAATTTTTTCTATGTGCAATCAATAAAGTGTTAACAGTTTCCAAAAACCTTCCCTTCCTCTAGCCTTTTGGAGAACAGGAAAGCGAATTAATTTATGAGCAGACCTTGGGGACTAATTTTCTGAGAGTGATGCTTGGCTTAGGGTTTCCACTATGCAGACATGGCTTCACTGCTGCTTGCATTCAGCAATTTTAGAGTGAATAATTAAAAACTTTTTCAAAGAATTGTTTTAATGATCTAAAAATTACAATTTCTCATACAGATAATTTTTACTTCTTCCATAAATTGACCTCAAAAGAAAAACATGCTAGAAACAGTAATGGTTGCAAACATGTAATGTGGAAAACGCAGCTACAGTTAAGATGGATGAAAAAACAATGTGGGGAACAATCACATGTTTTTGCATTAGGCATACCAAATGAGCTAATGCGGCACTGTTTTCCGATCCACTTTATGGGATATTTACGTTCTACTAACACAACTAACCCTGGGAGCGTTACCCAGTGCCACCACTCGCAAACCTTGGTAGCGGATGTGGAACATCCTTTCTGCCACAGGCGTCACGAGTACATGATCTTTTTGGGTGAAGGCAACTGGTCAATAAACCCACATACTAACTGAAGGCATCAATGTTGCCAGATTCAAGACCCTCGTTATGTAAGGAATGAGAAGAAAGGGAACAAAGGGGCCCGACTTTTATTAGTCATATTTCAATTCAATCAATTCATCTCAATTTGTGTCCTTTAACAGAGCTAATTCCAGGGTGACAGAGGTTCCTTCAGGAGTGCCAAAGGTTCCATGCTGGGTCCGTTGGTTTTCTTTATCTTTATAGATGCTTTGCCTTGTCATATAACCTCAAATATACGTTTGTATGCTGATGACTAAGTATTATATCATAAAATTTCCTCCTTCGATGACCATTTACAGCTTCAAAAATAATTTTCTAATTTTAGCTCTTGGTGAGATACCTGACAAATGACAATTAACATTTGTAAAACCGTTGTTATGACTTCAATAATAAAACAACGCCTTCCGCTTTTACTTACAAAGTTAATAATACTCCAATTCAGAGCGTTAGTGAATATAAATATCTTGGTCTTGTTTTCACACCCAGTATGTCTTGGTCGAAGCACATAGATTTAATAACCTCAAAAGCACTGAAAAAGTTAGGCTATCTGGGCCGCACATTGACCACAGCCCCAAGGGATACTAAACTACTGATGTATAAATCACTAATCCGGCCTATACTAGAATATGCTTCTCCCGTCTGGAATCCCCACAAACAGTGCGACATTAATCAGATTGAGGCCACCCAAAAGAAAGCGATGCGCTTCATATGCCGTAGGTACGATAGGAATTTTTCACCCTATACAGCGCTTTAATCCCTAGGCTTACAACCGCTCTCAGATCGCAGACGCACGGAATCACTGACGTTTTTGCATTGCATTAATAACTCTTCCTGCCGTATATCTTCAGATAACTACCTAACTCCTGCAAAACCATCTAATACTAGAAGTCACCATCCCCTAAACATCGCACCTTATTTTGCCCGTACGTACACCTTTAAATACAGTTTATGTCCCCGTGTAATCGAGTACTGGAATTCTTTGCCTGGTCCTACTCGTTCTCTTCCTTTAAACTTATTCTTCGCGGCCATTGAATAGTTTTGGTTTTTATTGTTCGTATTGCTTGTATTACTATTTTTATTTCTTTGCCTTTCACACCCACTCCTGCAATAGCCCGATTGGGCTGCCGTATGTACAAATAAAATAAAAAATATCATAAGAAGCCAACAAACACTGACACCAAGGACAATATAGGGGGAAATTACTTGTGCCTAATAAATGAAATAAAGTACTGCACAAACTTCATACAACATGTGCCCTAAAATTAGTAATTAAATAGTTGATTAGCATATTTAGTTAATAAGCAATATTATCATTTAAGATGTTCTTGCTGCTAATGTCCACAAGCCACGTAGCATATCTACCAAAACAATAGGGGCCTAGAGATTAGTTTTTAAAAAAAAAGTAACATGGTAGTATATTTGCATTTTGAATAAATGCATTATCTCCAAGTACCATTTATGTTTATCACTTTTTGCTCTTGTTTCTGTCCCCTTAGCGTTCTTTTAATGTGACAGTCCTACAATGTGCTCATTATACTTGGAATGGAGAAGCAACACAAAAGCTCAAGTTCCAGTGAAATGTCCACATGTCCTTTTAAGGCATGTGTGTTTACAACGTTGAATCTATTCTTAGCAAGACCAATGAACCGAGGTCGATCTCGTGAATTAGTTCACGCAAAGTAACTGCTACACTGTAGTGCACTGTTGGCTACTGCAAAACAGAGCTGCAACGCTGTGAGTATAATGGCGAATCATCACACACTGCCATTTCCCGGACTATTACATCCCAAATTTTACTTACAATACTGCCTCTCTACTTTGAGAGACGCCATACTCACGCATTGACTGGGTCGTAGGGCTGTGCAGCATACAAGGGGTATGTCTCGGCCATCTTGACAATGCGCTGCGTGTCGTAGAGAAGGAAGCCGCCAAACAACACCAAGCCACCGTACATGCTCAGCGAGTAAAGGCCAGCACCCAGGACTGTGGTGGGAGGCAGGAACATTGAGCCTAGAAAATTGGAGGAGGGCCAAATTCAGACAGTGTGCGTAGATAATAAAACAATGGGTGTACATGGGAAAAAAAAAAAAAAAAAAAAAAAAAAAAAAAAAAAAAAAAAACAACTGCATGCCATTCATACCACATACAGGGTATACACAATTTTATCACTACAACCACAGACATTAGCTGCATGCACCATCATACGTGGACCATTTACATAATCCAAAACTAAGCTCGCAAAATAAAGCCTACCTCTGCAAGCATTGCACCACTGTTATGTGGCCTGTGCAAGCTTTCATTTCTCAGAACAAAACACACGTAATACATGGCAGTGCGGGAGAACATTCCACAAAACTATTAATTGCCCAATTATCAGCCCATTAGCACTTCCTTTAGCTCGACAACATGCCAACATTACCAATCTAATTTACTGTTCCCAAGATATTACATGCCTACATGTGGAAACAACCGCACAACTTGTAAATGGGTCGAACATTGTCACCTTACCGGACTGCTCAGACATACAGCAGAAAATAAGATCTCATAGGGCATACCCTGATCAAGGTTCCCTCGTAATTGTCGCATTTGTTGTTCAGAATACAATAAAGTAGAATTGCTTCCACTGCTTTAGGGAGATGAAGGTGCTGGCAGACCTTATTGAAAATGCTAGATATTCCCTCCAAGAAGGCACATTCACCCATGGTTCTCTGATCTGGCTACAAGGGATTTCACCAATGTCCTAAGCAACTGCTGCACTTATTTGGTATGAACTTATTTCAATTACCCCACAACACCTAAACACAATTCCACATCAAGGAGAATTGAGACAACTTGTTCACTTTTGTTTCTGGTCATGAAGGGCCCATTTGTAAAACAACAAAACAATGTTACTTGAGTAAAAATTCATCAGTTATGTAATTACTTAGCAAATGGTTTTCTGAATTGTTGACAAATGAAAACTCACTCCAGCAAATAAAAAACACTGTTGCTATTATAGGGCTATTATAGTGCTTAAGTGACAATTCTGAGGCATTAAACTACCCGCCGTGGTTGCTCAGTGGCTATGGTGTTGGGCTGCTGAGCACGAGGTCGCAGGATCGAATCCCAGCCATGGTGGCTGCATTTCGATGGGGTGAAATGCGAAAACACCCGCGGTGCTTAGATTTAGGTGCGCGTTAAAGAACCCCAGGTCGTAGAAATTTCCGGAGTCCTCCACTACGGCGTGCCTCATAATCAGAAAGTGGTTTTGGCACGTAAAACCCCATAATTTTTTTGAGGCATTAAACTCTGCGTTACATAAACAATACCTTGGGCTTTGTGGATGGAGTTCAAGGCCACAGGCAAGAAAATTTTTGACTGCCTAAGAAATCATAATTTCAGATAGTGCAAATATAGAGCAGACTCCGTGCGAAATTTTACATTTGAAATACAAGTGTATGCGTTATGAAGAGCTAGCAAAAGTAGACATCTACGATACCAAAAAGTGAAGAAAATGCTGCCATTAACGCTTGCTCAAAGTGACTTGTGACCCCAAACGCACAGTTCCTTGGCATGACCTCCAAGATTAGGTGCTGCCCAACGAGCCTGTAACACGCTGCAAAATCTCGGAGGTAACAGGCTGGGACTAATGTCAGATCCACTTACCACCAGGTGCAGTCAATTTTTTTGGACACCCTAAGGGCCGTGAAAATGTCCAAAAAAATTAATGCACGCCTTTTACTGCCCCGAAGGGCTCAAATGAGCACAGGCATGTCCGAAATAGTGAAGGGCTGCCAGCACACTTATTAGGCATGTTGGCGCTTGTAATATGACAGTAGATAGCAGGCGTGCATGGACTATAGATTATGAACTGTACCCCGTGACAGTGCGCCTTGCCACTCTTAGTATATTTCACCGCAATACATTGCGTTTGCTTTACCTCATAATACAACTGTATTGTGGCAAGCTGACTTCTGGGAACCAGCATTATGGAATGCTTGACACTTGCCGTGCTTTTCACACTTCGAAGCCATTGGCGAGGATGACCAAAGCAGAGTCAGCACCACTGCTGACAGTGGCGAATTCTTTCTAAGAAAAACGCCAAACAGAAAGAAGCTTGGTAGCAAACGACACAGCCGTTAGGCCTAGCATTGTAGCGGCGGTGGCTATGGCTGCCAGCGGATCGGCATGCAAGAATGTTCGTTTGAGGTTGTGAAATAAGAATGGCAGTGGTGGTGGCTTCAATTAATGCCACTTTGGACCTGCGGTCACGGCAAAAAGCACAGAAAATCGGACTGCATCTGAAATTTCAGACATTCTTAAACATGGGGTACGTGGCGCTGCTGTGAAGCGTCCAAATTATAGGGCATGTCCGAAAAATCGGTCGTCGACTGTATGAACATTGTTTACCTAAGTGCTATTTAAAGGCTGGCAAGAAAATGATAATTACCAGCCATGTAGCTCTGCCAAGATTGCTTCAATAGTATATACTTCTCACTCACTACTAATTTAGCCTACGTGAAATTTCGTTGCAGCTGGCTTTTAAAAACTTGTTCATGAAAAAAATAACTTTTGACCCACTAGAAATCCTGAACACATGCTACAGTATAAGTGCACTGCTGCCAACATTTGTGGCAGCGACATCTGCCACGCATTGAAATGAAAGAGAAAGCGGGAGGAAGAAAGAAATATTGCCAAACTCCAGTGACCGATTCTCTTTAACTCAATTACTGCGAACAGCAATTATGAGCCCTTGACTGCTGGATAATGTTCAGGAAATTACATGTGACCAGAGAAAAACCCTCAGGAATTTCTGTAAAACAGAGAGAACTCCAGTGTCACTGGAACAACTTCTGGAAACTCCTAAAAAATGCTAAGAGGCTCTTCCGCACTCTGATGAATCACGATGCTGGCATGCAGTAACACTCTGCTGTCTGCAGCACTATCCACATTACAGCCTTACATTTTTTTACTTTCTGCACTTCACTGTTGTCTAAATCTGACTGACATCGTCAACCTTGGAAAAGCTATGAAATTAGTATAAAGGCTTTATTGTATTTTGTATATATTCAGATCCATGCATTGCACTGTTCACTTGCATTTAAATCTTGGTACAGTAGACTTTCCTTCATTCGACTTCAGTTACTGATTCAATTTTTTAGTCAATTCGATCCCGACCAAAGGTCCTGGCTAGTGCTCGTACATTTCTATGGGCCAAAACCTTTGTTCCTTCGATCCCAAAATTGGCCTTCGCCAGTTAACTTGAACTTGACTGGTCAGGACGCATGCACCTGACCCCAATGGTGATGTAACACAATGGCAGCAGCATTTGTCTTGGTAGCACTTAGGGGACAGTCAATGCATCGAATACATGTTATGTCCTGCCGAAAATTGGCTTCGGCAGATTCAGAATCAAGAACAGCAGCCCGCAGTGAATGATTACTATTTGATTCAAAGGTGCACCATTTCCCCCCCCCCTAGAAAATTGGTATGTAAATCGGCTGCACATTATAATCGGATACAAAACTGAAACCCTGTTCGTAGTGTCAACAGCCTACCACCAGAGCCAGCATCATTACCACTGTCGTCATAAAATCGTGCAATAAAAATTTTTGTGTAGAATGGCAAGGACGACATGCCGCTTTCAGTCTAATTACAAAAGCTAATTCAAAAGATAAGTTATTTTACAAGCTGAGCTAGTGGCAACAGTGTTGTATCACATGCTTCTGGCACTCCGGAGACTTCACAGACTGTAGGACAAACTGGTGTGGTTACTCTAGGCGTAGGCCGCTATACCGTTCGTGATGGTTGCTGAGTTATTGAAGAAATGCTTAATATCAAACAGTGAACAGCATGGAGAATGACATGTTATGGTAGGTACAATAGTTTTAAAAATTTGTTTGATACTCATGACTGTGAATATTAAGTGTAAATTGGATGCAAACTACACTTTTTGTTTTACAATATTGTGTACAGGTTAGATTTGGGCACACATATGATGCGGGGGTGTGTTAGAATTTGGTAATTACTGCCAAGTGATGCAGCAGGTGTTGAGATGTTATTTTCTGCTTCTTTAACGAGACGCCAAATAATCTGACAAGTTCTCTTGGTCCTGTCAAGGATGATTAATGCAAGTCGGCTGTACAAGGTGTCTTCCTGTGGGATTGAAAGAGCTTGATGTACAGAAAACCTTATTTTTTAGATGTAACAATCAATTTTCTGGCAACATCTGGAGGCCCGATTTCAGTTACTTTTTGCTCACTTTCAGTCGGTAAACTTCAGCAGAAAGAGTACTCTTTTCTATGAATATCTTAAAATGCAATCCTTGCAATCATACAATTGGTTATGGTCATTTTTTGAGAGATCAAATTCTGCACTGATTTAGGCAAAATTTGTGAAGTTCATTAGAGAGCCTCTCCACATATGCACAACCATTTATATAATACTGGATGCATAGATGTGAGAATTGTCCTGGTGGCACCATCTAATGATGCCGAGTTCGACCAAAGCATCCACAATTATTATTGTGATGGCTAAGCTTAACTTAGCTGCTGGTTAAAAATCACCACCCAAGCACTCCGTACAGATGGTTAACCAGCGAAGCTGAAACGTGCGGCCCCCGTGTTTATCACTGGTTTAATTCCGACGGTTCATTAAACGCCGGCTTGGCAGACTGCAGGATCCTCGGTACGCAGTTGCTGCTTGCGCTCGGCAGCACGAGCCTGTTCTTGTGCCCACGCTGCAGCATCGGCACGGCGTAGACGAGATTGTTCCCGGTTCTGCTTGTGGTGTTGCAGACCGAAAGCTGCATGCTCCTCAGGAGTATGTATAACGTGTGGCCTACCCATTTAGCCAATCGCGTGCCTCTCTCTCTCTCTCTCTCTTTTTTTTTTGCATGCGCATGGGGTTGAGCAGGACGAGTTTTCGGCATACAGGACGGATGGACGAATCAGTTAGCCATTGTAAGAGTTGGGGTCGGTCATGTAAAAAGGGGTAGCTGGCCCATGCGATCATCAGACTCATCCACACTAAGGACGTAGTTGAAGGGAGGAACTTGCTCTCATCGAAAACAAGGAGTACTGGGCTTATTTACAGTATCTACATGAAGAGTTGAGAATGGTACATCTCATCAGCCTAGCATGACTGAAGTGAAGCACACCGAGAAGGCGAAAACAGCTGCTTAAAACCCCCTCTGTCCTCCGTAGATCTCTAGGGCCAGGGAAACTGCCGTCCAACCTTCATCCAATTGGAGCGTCCAAAGTTGTAGAAGGACCCGCTTTGAGGGCGAAGGTTCACACTCACTCCTGCATCTTTGTTTCACTGAACACACAGAAAGGAGGGGTCTTCGTAGATACGGGTTGTCACGCTTGACTCAAGCTGGTGCATCTTGGTTCTTAGGTCGACCCCACAGTTAGCTGGGGTATATTGTCAAGCGACCATGGCGGTTACCGGGGTCCATGAGGGAACGCCTTAGAACACCCTTTTCCACGAGTTTTCTTGCTCCCAGTGGTCTGTGAAGGAGGCGACAGTGAACAAAAACAATACTCGGTCTGCCAAACTTGTCTCGCCTTGGTGGTGCCGCAAGTCTGTCCGAGGGGCATGCATTGTTGGCTTCGCGAAGCAATGCATTGCAGCAGGGCAAGAGAAGCTATAAGGTCACTACCCCTGCTGGCCGATCCTAACACCACATACAACTTCGCTGTAAAAATGTTGGCAGCAATTATCATTAAGATATAGTGGTTTTGTTCTTTCCTTCCACGAGAATGCTCATGCAATGCGGAGGCACATTGAGTATATGGTGTGATCAATTTTAAGTTTTCCGAGACGTTTAAATATCGCCTGTGGCAGATAGCATAATTCCTGTCCTTGAACTGGATTATTCAGACACGTGGACATTACTTTCACAAGAAATTAAAACACATACTCAACATTATTTAAAAAAAAAACACTATCTTCTGAATTAATTACCTTACGGTACATATCGCAATTCTTTAATTGTAGATGGCGAATTTGCAAGGTGTATCCACTTGGAATGAATTTCCATAATTGCACCAGTTTGGAGATATTTCCCATCGAACTCATCGTAAATGGCTGTTCCACTAACTCTTTAAACAAAACGCTCTTCTTTGCATTGCAGCACAAAAGTAACTGGAATGTCCATGTATTTTGACCCATGCTTTGGGAAATACAGTGCAGTCCACTTATAACGATACCACATATAACGATACATCGGTTATAACGATGGGTCGACATGAGAGTGTCATTTTATGCATTGGGTCTATGGGGGAAAAACCATTTATAACGATAGGTTATTCACCGCATATCGGATATAACGATCAAAATTTTGCTGTCTGGACGGCGTTTTTCGTGCCAAATAATCGTCACACTTGCGTTGCTTAGTTCCCTGAAACGAACGATGTCGAGACGAGGTGATGTTTACCTCCTTAAGTTCGTATCTGCCGTCATTACCATGCAGTGCGTCCCGCCCCACCCGCGCATTGGAGAATAGCTGAGTAGGCGCAGCGCGCCACAACATGGCGCTAGTTGCTTCATGCGCATCGGCCACAGTCGCTTTGAAAGAGAGAGGAAGAAAAAAAAAGCGTGAAGCAAAGCGGCGCGGTGGTGCCCGTCCCGCGTCTCTCTCTCTCGCAGGCTGACGCCACCGGAGCAGCGTGCAACAACGGTTCAACCCAGTTCGAAGATGGCGCCGACAAAGCACAAAGCTGTGTCACTTGACACGAAAACGGATATATTGCAGGACTCTCGATTCCGCTTCAAGATGAGCGCCCTTGTGAAGAAGTATGAGCTCGCCCAGTTAACGATATCAACCATCTTGAAAACCGGGAGCACCGCGATTGTGAAGGCAGAAGCTATGAGCGGCCATGCCGATCAGCGGAAAAGGGTTAGAGACCCTTTGTACGCCGATGTTGAAGAGGCGCTTTACCAGTGGTTCATCACCAATTGCTTCAAGAAGGCGGGCTTTGTGCGTAAGGACGAACTTCCCCAATCCACTGAGACCAACACGGTGGAAGCCGCTGACAATACCGAGCTCTGGGAGCTCGTTCTTACTGGTGACACAGGTGGTGCGTCGAAGGAGGAGTTTTTGACTGCAGACAGTGCTGCCTCGTTCTGCGATGAGGTCACTGACGAGGCGATCGCCGAAGATGTGCTGTCACGACAAACGGCAAAGTTGTGCGACGGTGGCGACGGCAGCAGCGACAGTGACAATGAGATTGACAGTGGCTCCTTGACCCCAACCTCGATGTCCATGCAAAGTGCACTGTCGTCGATCGACTCCTTAATTGATTTTATGCATGCTAAAGGATTGCCGCCAGTGTTCGCGCAGCAGCTGGAATCCATGCATACCACGGTTGTGAAGCTGAAGCTGCCGCAAAAGCAAGTGCAGATTTCGGACTATTTCGACGCGCCTAACCCTTGACACGGTTATTGGCGCTAGAAATAAAGTTCGTTTTTCACGGCCTGAGGTACGCGTTGAGTCGCGTACCTCAGGACCTTACTAAAGTTTTGCATCCATCCATCTATCCATCCATTTCACGGCCTACTTTCTACATCATCTATTCTTTAGCGCAAGTAGCGAATTCGAGTTCGGAGCTGCAAAGGTATATACCGCGTTAAAAAAAAATTTTTTTTTTAATAACTGCAGTCCAGTGTAGCGATCATTGGTTATAACGATCATATTTTTTGTCTTTCTCAATATCGTTATAAGTGGACTGCACTGTAACATCTCGAAGCTGGTGCCATCCTGGAGATTCATTTTAACTGAATGCGCCTTGCAAATCCACAGGCTACAATTCGTTAATTGCAATATGTGACATAAAATAATTTGTTAAGATGTTAATCAGTAAATTTACGATTAGTTAGTTGAATATGTTTTTTGATTTCACATGTTAGTAATGTTCACATCTTCGAATAATCCAGCTCAAGGACAAGAATTAAGCTATATGCCTAAGCATCAGAAGAGGTCATTGCCAGGGCTGCTGCTCATGTCTATGACTCTAATGTTCCAGTATTCCACAAATGACATTACACATAAAGACAGTTATATTTCAGTCTTTTGCTAAAGAAACTAAACAGCTCCCAAGAATGGTCGCTGTGAATTCCACTGTCTACTTATATGCATATCCTGGGACCAGAGACACATGCCAAGAAGCAAGAGAAAGGCACGCACCAAGAGAGGAGGCGAAAACAAATCCCAGTCCGATGGCAAGGGGCCCACCCATGTTGAGGAATTTCTCACTCGGGGCACAGGCAGCCACCGTGGACAGGCCTGACACCACGCCAGCAGTGTAACATGCGGCTCTCATCATTATAGGCCCGCCCAAGAGGCAGAGGGGGGCCACGAGGGCACCCATGACGCCACAGTGCAAGGCCCAGGCAGCCTGTTTTGCCCCCAGTCCTTCTCTGTAGGGCAGCGAGCGGGCCACCATGCCTGTGCCAATCATGGCTGCAAAGCTTGCCCCTATGGCCTGCGTCATTGCAAGGAGGCAAAAACTTTGGTGATCAATATGAATTACAACACAAAAGGAGAAGAAAGCCATGCCTAGACACACACCACCAGACAGTGCAACATGATGCAACATAGTCAGCACAATGCATATGGCAAGGGGAGCCGAGTGCTTTGGTCGTGCTGTTTATGGATGGGTAAGAGTTAAGGAGAAGGGATGGAATTACCAGCTCAGAGGCATTCATTTTACAACTGTCAGTGCATTTTGTTCAAATCCTTGGCTGTGTGGTTGCTGTGCACAGCAACAGGTCACATTGTAATCCTTATGTGATGTTTTCATTTAAGAGTCCCCTAAATGTAAAAGTTACCCTACCATGATATTCACACAAACACAATAAGCATGTCGTATTAGCTGAACCAGAATGCGTGCCTACACTTCATAGAAGCTTCTTACTGCCATTCAATCATGAAAAACGTGCACCAGCACTCCTGGATGAGGAAGTAAAGTTTAGCAATGAAAAATGTAAATTATGCCAAGCTTGTACTAAGGGTGTTTACGAGTGTGCCTACAACGAATACTTCCAGCAATAATTTCATATGGCGTAACGTCTAGTCCAGTGTGTCGCTGCATCAAACAAAAGCTCTTGATGTCATGGTATTTCTGCTTTTCACACTGAAAGGCACTCAATATATATATATATATATATATATATATATATATATATATATATATATGAAAATAAGGCCAAAAAGTATGCCTGCCCACAAAATACTTTTGTCACATGCCTGTCTGTGCTAGTTAAGCCTATCAGCACATGCTTTACAACAGCAATATCCCAGAAAATTATCATTCTGCAACAGAGTGAAAGTGGTGCTATGTCTCACTCATCAAACTCACCAGCCACGAGCTGCGCATCATCAGGTTCATCATGGCAGCGTTCCGGCTCACAGCCAATGCAGAAGCTGCTGTGATGACAATGCTTCCTCCAAAGTAGGTGTAGGTATCGCGCACCCTCTGCCGCACATACTCTGGCCATACCCTGCAATGTTTTTTTCATGCAACACTCAACAACAAATTTCTTAACTGAAACAAATGTGACAATAGAGACCCCATGTGAAGGAGAAATGACCACTGAGGGTGCGAGGTCTCACAATTGCAACTATTTGCCCTGGGTTCAACAAAAGTTCAGGCCTCATGGCAGAGAAAAATGGAAGCAATGCAAAAGAAAGGGAACAAACAGATTAAGTTTTGGAACACAAATAGGCTTCTTGTTCAAGATCACCCAGACAGTAACCTACTTTTGTCACACATCTCTGAGCAAAAAGAGCAAAAGTGTCACAGAATCTTCACCCTTCTCCCATTTTGGCTTCGTGAGTAAATGCATTGTTTTCAAGACTGCCAGAATGATTCTCCTTGCATGGGGTCAATACAGAGACAGTGCTGAAAGAAAAGAATTGCATGGCCTGTTCAGTAGTTATTTTCTTTGCAACTATGTGGCAGCTACGCAGCAACAATGGCATAAAGCTAATATCCAAGATTTCTAGAAAGGCGATCAAATTTTAGAGGCACTCAATGTTTGCCTTTAGTGTCCTTTAAGTATACTGCAACTACGGCCTCTCAAACTCACTTATGTCCTAAACTATGTTTATGTCATCAGTGTGTTAAAAATGGTATATACAAAAACAACCAAACAACCCATGTAGCTCAACATTTAATTTTGTTTCAGTACTTTAGCACAATATCAGATGAGAAGTGCACAGACAAAATTAAAATTTCACATCTATGCAAATCTAGAAAAGGCTTAAAAAAAAAAAAAAAATGCAGATCCCCACAGTGTGGGAATTGATGCAGGCGAAGCTTTCTGTGCTGTTTGCTTTGACTGTTGATAATTGGCAGTGATCTTGACAGCGAATGTTTAATTTCTTCATCATTTAGACCAATACGAGAGTGATCAGTTTTACCTTGCATGCCTTACTGCTGTTTGTCTGCATAGCACACAGAATGCAAAGGGAGACGTGTTTGCTTGAGGCGTTGTTGTGCGCTAATGTTTATAATCTCCGAGAGGGTCGAGCATTATCATTGCCTCACGTGGCACATTGCATCGTGGCAGAAGCATTAAACCGACTGAATTATGTGGCTGTACGTGCCAAAACCACGATTGGATTATGAAGCACATCGTAGTGGCAGACTCCGAATCAATTTTGATGACCTCGAGCAATGCCATAACCGCAGAGCTACCGCAGCGGGTATAGAAGTGTTGATTCGACGTGCAACCGCTTCCGTAGTGTGGCTTAGATTCTACTATGTTTTAATGTGGCTTTGCATCTGCATGCCCTGCGTCAGTTGCCCGCTGGACAAATTTGCATGTCGTTTATTTTACAGGAATAGCAGAAACATATCATACCGTACCATCAGTTTGTCCACAACCGCTGTTGTGCATTTCCTTGCCTTTCCACGTCATCTTTTCCCTATCGTAAGCTCCCCCCGTACTGGAACTGGAGTGAAGAGTGGCTAGGCTGTTGTTCCCTTGTTTCGAGACTGTGTCGGTTCTACCCATTCTATGCCTCCTCTACCTCCTCCTCTCTACCATTCTACCTACCTCCCATCAGGACTTACATGTTAATTTCTACTAATGTGCAAGTAAGCGCTGCAGTTTCTGCAATGGTTTTGTGAGGAATTACGGATAAGTACAGCTGTCAAAATGACAGTGTGGTGATGCCTAGGCCATTGGAGAGGGCATTGAGCACATGCGACGCAATGGAAAGGTCCAAGCTAGTTTCTCACGTTGCCTTTCTTCTCTGCCACGCACCTTCCATGCATATACAGCAAGACCAAGTCAGCTGTATGGAGATTCATTCCAACAAATACTCACATGGATCTTTCAAAGGCTCCTGCTTCACTCGACATGCCGAGCCCATAGTAGCAGAGGGCTCCCAGCCCAAAGGCCGATGCTCCTGCCAGAACACCCTTCCCCACGCTGAATGCTGCAAGAACGAAAAAAAAGCAAGACAGTCAAACACTTGTAGCCAGTCAATGACTGACATACAGACTTCCCAGACAACAAAGCAAAATAAGAAAACGTAAAAAAAAAGGTAGCATGACATTTGAGCAGGGCAAGTTTATGTAATGAAGGGTTGCGTAATGACCACTAGTTGGTTCTTGATTATTAAGCCAGCAAATGGTGCTTTGGCACTATGAGTCAAGCAGCCATGCCTACCACACCGTGTAATCGCATATAAACATACAGTAGAACCTCGTTCACATGTTCTAAAAAAAAAATAATCCTGAGAAGAAAACGTACTAACAAAGAAAACACACGATCCAAATTAACAAAAAATTTGACAGACTCAACTGGATTTGACATCTACATAATGCGAATTGTTGTGCACGAGGTGCCGATGCTCGTCGAGCTGGTGGGGCTTCGGTGTTTAGCTGTTTTCTTATTGTGCAATATTTAAAGAGACAGACAACTGCTCAGGACGTGAACCAAGATAATCCTGCTGATGGAAAGATAGCCTATCGTATTGACTAAAATGAGCCCTGTTTCGCTCATTAAATGTGGATATATACTTTTGGTTCTTCACGAAAAGTCATGAAAAATGACCTTTGGCACTCCAGGCAGCAGAAACATGATGCATAAGTGACCTCTCTCATGACCTTCTAGAAGTGTACATGGTTCCTGTCTTTTTTTTTATTATTATTAATGGCATGAGCATTGAGTGACTAATTTCTTGCGCAGCTCTTCCGATTCACCTTCCGAGACGACTGGGGATGAAATTCTAAATAAATCAGGGAAAAAAAAAAGAAAAAAGTACAGTATAACATTCCTGGGTTTCAATATAGATATGCTATCAGAACACAAGTTTAGCTACAAGGTCAGGGTGTCTATTAAGTTGACATTTCCAAATTCCCTGAGTTTTCCAGGTTTTCCCTGAGTGCCTTTGCGAAATTCCCTGACTGATGCAGAACTATGTTTTATGTCAAGACGAGCTGATTGATTGATTGACGATCGAAGTTTATTGGTGCAAGGGCAGCTAATGCCAAAGTGCACCAGGACATGTGTTTTGGTTTAGTAAAATTGTGAGTTTAGGGCTATGACTTAAAATAAAGGCTGTATAGAGGCCTACACGTAAGATAGAACTATAAATACTAGTGCATGAATTATACAATAATTACTAAGATAAATATAGGGCCTTACATGCATTGGTTACAGGCGCACATGTTAAATTATTGTGGATTGTCCAAGTCCCTTGCTGTACAATTGTTGCTTACGCAAGAAGTGCGAGAGCTCAGACATACTTTTGTGCATCAGACCATATCTCACCTGTGAGGCACAATCTGATGGTTAGGATGATATGAGATGATGTCTAGAAAGTTAACTTCTGCAAGATAATTAAGCACTCTTCTAAAGTTAAAAAATGCATCGTCTGATAAGAACATGGAGGGATGGGGAGGGTATATGATGTGAGTAAAGTTCCCTAAGTGAGCCACTCGCTCTCGGTGAAGTTCAGGACATTGGATGAGGACATGTAGGACGGTTAAGTTCTCACCACAGCGTGTGCACGTTGGTGGGTCAGTTGCAGTCAAAAGGTATTTGTGTGCGCCGTAAGTGTGTCCTATTCTGAGTTGTGCCAGGGTGACTTTGGTGTATCTATCAAGCTTCAGTGGAAAAGATTTCGTTAACTGCGGTTTAAGCAGGTGCAGCTTATTTTCAACTTCCTTGTCCCATTAAGCTTGCCAATGATAACGGAGCGCCTTTCATACCACAGGTTTCATGCCCACACCAGGTATCCAGCTTACATCAACTGTATCCCGATGAGCCACTCGTCCAGCATTTTTGTCCGCCATTTCATTGCCTGCGATCCCAGAGTGGCCTGGCATTCAGCATACAACAAGTGCAAGGTTTTGTTTATAAGCTACGTGAATGTGTTCAAGGAGCATGTTTAATACAGGGTTTTGGCTTGCTTTGCCACAGGACAGGGCTGTGACAACGCTTAAAGAATCTGTGTATATTATAGACTTTTATATTTTGTGCTGTACTATGTACTCAACAGTTATCAGAATACCGTACGCTTCTGCTGCAAAGATGCTGCTATGGTTACGCAAGGTTTTAGAGTTGGAGAAGTTTGGGCCATGGGCTGCACATGATACCGAAGTTGCAGACTTTGAAGCATCAGTGAAAAATGCCATAGATCTATACTTGTCTTCAAGGGCCAAAAAATGTTGCTAGATGCTGGCATTTGGACAACTATTTTTGTTAAGTTCTGTAAAGGACAAGTCACAGGTGACTGTACATTGCTCCCAACGTGGGATGGGTTCAACGTAGTCGCTTTCATGCAGATCTGTGAAAACTACTCAGAGTTTTTCCGCAACAGATTTTACTGCTAACGGGAATGGCGGGGCGTCTGAAGGCCTGTTTAAATACAACTGATTTGTGGACTGATCACTTATGAGTGCTTTGCATGGATGTTGTTTTAGCGACATGGTTCTTATTGCATAGGCGACTCTGCGATATGTACGCTGATAATCCAGTGGCCACTGATCCGACTCTGCATAGAGACTTTGGACAGGGCTCGTACGAAAGGCACCAAGTGCTAGGCGGATACCTAAGTGATAGACAGGATCGAGTACCTTAAGTGTTGTCTTTGAAGTCGACTGGTAAACAATACATCCATAGTCTATGCGTGACAACACAAGGCTTTTAAGAAGAGACAGGAGGCAATACCTATCTGTTCCCCACGGCTGGCAAGATAAAATCTTTAAAATGTTCATAGTTTTAAGACATTTCAGCTTCAACTGATTTATATGCTGCATGAAGGTTAGCTTACTATCGAATATTACACCCAGAAATTTTTGTTCTTTTCTATTTACCAGGCTTCTTCAATGCATCATAATGCAAGGGTCAGGACATACCTCTCATCGTCTAGAAAACAACACACAGGAAGTCTTTTCTGCACTGAATCTAACCCCGTTTTCGTCTGCCCATTTTGTGAGCCGATTAACACTCAAATGTATCTGGCGTTCACATATGGACAGGTTGCAAGATTTAAAGCTGATTTGGATGTCGTCCACACAGACAGAATAAGACACCATGGATGGTATAACAGAGCGGAGAGAGTTCATTTTGATTATAAAAAGTGTGACACTTAGCACTCCTCCCTGTGCTACGCCGTTTTCTTGAATAAAAGTGCGTGACAGTACATTGCCAATTCTTACGCAGAACTTTCTCTAAGATAAGTAATTTTCAAAATGTTCAGCATACTACCACAAATTCCATAGGACGACAGGTCTTGCAGAATACCGTATCGCAAGGCAGTATCATATGCCTTCTCCAGATCAAAGAATACAGATAGACAGTATTGGCTGTGTACAAATGCATCACGTATTTATTATTCAAGGAGAACAATATTATCAGTTGTAGACCTCGCTCTTCGGAAGCCAGATTGGCGAAGGTCCAATATCCCATTATACTCCAAAAAGAAGACAAGGTGACGGTTCATCATTTTTTCAAATACCTTAAGTAAGCAGCTAGTGAGTGCAATGGGTCTGTAACTGTTAACTAAGGAAGGGTCTTTGCCGTGTTTGAGTATTACATATCGCCCGATGCTGTCACTCTCTAGTAAGCATATGAAAAAAATTTAATACAAACGACTTAATAGAATTTGAATACTAAGGAGTAGTGTTCAAGTTATTCAGAAAGAGAATAGAAGGGAGGAGTTAGTAAAATGCACAGAAAATAAGATGTCTTTGAAAAAAATTGCAAATCGAGTCGGACATTCTCAAGTACGAATAAAAAAGGAAATGCATACAACAGCAAATATTTTCGAATATGAGCTATTTCAATCAACTCATAGCAAGCTCAGTGGTATGAGGCCCGAACTTTGTGACAGTTGAGGTTCTCAACAGCTCGTAAGCCAACCTCAACTGTCCTGACATACTCTCAGTCGGCACACAACACCTGTCTTGTGTTTCACTGCTTTAAAGAGTTTATTTCGATTTGGATGAGGGACACTTGCATCTAGGCATCAGCGAACACTTTGTTTTTTTGAGCTCAAGCTCCTTCAAAACGGCGGCAGCACGCTTCCTTTCCCGTTCATTCCTCAATGCGTAGGTCCTTTCTGTTCTTGTACTCCTTCCGCCACTCGTTCACCCCAGGACCATTTGAAGCATCTTCTTGGTCAGTTGCGCAGTCCACGTCCGAGTTTTCGAGCTCCTTAGGGGCCGCAAAAACGTCCAAATAATCGGCCAGTTGGAAAAAAATAAATGCATGTCATTTACTGCCCTTGAGGGCCACATTCGAAAACGCTCTCAAGGCCTCTTGGTACGCGTATTAGGCATATCGGTGTTCGTGCTGCGAGAGGAAATACCGGGTGCACGCGTGTATAATAAAGGAATACATACTGTGTCCCGTGGCAATAGCCCCTTCCCACGCTTGTTATGCTTCACTGCAATACTCTGCGTATGCTTCACCAAGTAACATTTATGTACGGAGGCGAAGCTGACTTTCGGGAACCAGCACTATGCAACGTACTGTGCTTTCCAAGCTTCTAAGCCAATCGCGAGGACCGCGAAGGCGGAGTCAGTGCCATTGCTGACGGCAGCGAATTCTTTCAATAAAAAACACGGCACCCAACGGCAAGAAACTTCATAGCGAACGTCGAAACAGCTAGGCCTAGCGTTGCCGCAGTGGTGGCTACGGCTGCCAGCGGATCTGCGTGCGAGAGCGCCGGTTTGAGGCGGCGAGGAAATCAAAATGGCAGCAGTGGTGGCTTTGATTAATGCCGTTTCGGGCCTGCGGTCACGGCAAACCGTCCGGAAAGTCCGACGGGGAAGAGTTCTTGCGTCCGAAATTTCAGACGTTCTGATACATTGGCTCTACGGGGCACGTGGTCCAAAGCCATCCAAATCCAAAGCCATCCAAATTATCGGGAATCCGGAAAGTCGGTCGGTGACTGTACACTGGCAACTCCCCCAACTGACAACAGGGCGCCAAAGACGATTCATTACGATTCCTGTCTGTTACTCCAGCCAGCATTACCGCGACTTTCGACCCTTTTAATAAAATTACAGCTAATTTTCCCTGATAGAGGCACAAATTCCCCGAGTTTTCCCCGACTTTTTCCAGACTACTCAAAATCCCCGAGAATTCCCGGTTTTCCCGGTTGGTAGACACCCTGAAGTTGAGTTAGTGAAGTATCAGGAATAATTAAAAATCGCTGATTACCACACACCAAAGCACAAAATCAGACTTTAGAGACCCGTCACGTGAGCATGACTGGCGAAATTCCTGAAAACCTAAAGTGGAAAGTGGAAGTAATGACGTAACTAATGACGTCACGCACAAGAAGGTGGCATGATGTTTAACCGGCTAATTAATGGAAAACAGTTGCCTGGCATAGACTGGACATTTTCCTAGCAGAGTGGATGTGACATCACTCCCTCCTCGCTTGCTACACTCCCAGCACTCACCTGCTTGCAACAGGTGCACACGCGCTTGTTACATGCTCCGACATCAGCACCGGAGAGGGCACATAAGATTCGCTTTGTGCATCGCTTGCTAGCGGGCAATGCCCCGCCAAGTGGCGCACACAGTGCTTCCTCACCCTCTGATGTTCGCTTGCTTAACCTAAAGAACACCAATGCCGAGGTGCGAGTGTCGCTAAGAGACATCGAAGCAAAGCTTAGGGTCGCCTAACATTTTTAGTATTGAAATACAGTTTATATTATAAGCTTTTTCTGATTTACAATGTGCAGGTTCGTTTGTAACAAGCAGACAAGCAAAGAACGATGCTGGGGGTCATGACATAGGCGTGTACTTGGGGAAAGATGCGGTACAAATATAAGAGAGCTCTGTGCAACAGTGAAAACTTATTGTACTAGCTATATATATTCAAAAGTGGTTGAAAAGGTCAAAATATAGAGGGTTAACCACAGCTGCACTCCCTCCTGTGAAAGCAGAACGATACACGACTTTCACAATTTGAAAGGTGGGCTATTGGCATCGCTCTCACTTCTCAGAGTTGCTGGAGGAAGGACTCCTTTTTTTTGAGGCTGCTCAGATCGAAGAATTCCGGTTACAAAATATTCCTGCACCTTTGGAAGTAACTGTTGCAGGTGTAAACACTACCGAGGGTGAGTTTTTTTGTTGCGCCATAAAAAACTGGTTCCTTAAAAATTGTTTGCCAGTCCCTTTAAAGGGTCCCTGAAATGGTTTGGACAAATTCTGTTGCTGCATAGAGTACAGCTGCATAGAGTACAGCTACAGTAAAATATTAGTGCCACAATTTAAGTGAAGTGCCTCATATTAAGAGAGCTATGGACAATTACAAATCACCCTGCTCCCTAGCCATGCTTTTTCTCAACTCGTTCGCCGAGTATGATGGGGCTAAGCTCCGCGTTCACTGGCTTTGCGTCACAATGTGACATCGTGACATCTACTTTCGGTTGTCTTAGAGCCAAAGTGCGAAGCCTCTCCAACTTCTCCACTAGCCGCCTGACCATCAATTCCCCGCGAGAACTATCCAAACAGCGTGCGTTGCGAGTGTTTGTCACAGCGCCGAGTGCATCAGGTATTCTGGCAACTGCAGGTGAGCTGGGCATTTCACCAGATGGGTGGAGGTGTAAACTAAACCTCCTCCATACTACTGTGATGAAGGGGCTTTAGGGTAAAATGAGCGGCCTAATCTGCCTGCGCAGTGCAGCCGAGAGCTTAACCATCCAAACACAGAGCTAATATTGCTGTAACTAAGTGTAAAACATCTAGTAGAATACACTTGGTTACTGCTATATTAGCTCTGTGTTTGTCTGGTTGAGCTCTCTGTCACCAGGTAGCTACACCCTGCAGGCCGCTCACGTTTGCACCTCTGCCCATCTGGCAAAATGCCCAGACTGTCTACGCTTACAGGAATACCGGACATGCTAAAACTCTCTATTGTGGTAGTAATCCTCCAGCATGAAGTTACAGCCGCAAATGCGTAGATCATGATGCCGATCACATACAGACAGCCTGATTTGCTGCGGCCACTCCGCTCGTCTGTTCCCTTGCAGAGGGACACGATGTCACAGCTTGACATGTAGCCAATCGTTACGTTTCCAGCCTACAACGCAACAAGGGTGATTCATGGTCCTAGCGAAAAGAAACCTCGAGACCAACATTGACCATGCAGCTTGTGTCAACACAGACCACATTGTAACACAAAAAGACGACCCTCACTGTGTGCCGGAAATGCTTCAGTGTAGTGAAATATTGCTGCTATATATTCTCTTTCTGTTACTATTCTTTATAGAAACAAATTAGCCAACATTCCAACTATTATGAACAACAGTTGTTCATGATAATGTTGGAAAAAGTAATTGATCACGCAACCTGGGTAGCCAATTGGATAGCTCGTCCAGCTGACGTTTCATGTGCCAGCTACGTAGATTGTAAAGGGGAATCTCAGGGGAGTGGCACCACTGCAATCAGTAGCAATGCACATTTTTAAAACCTTATAATAAATAACACGCATTATCCAGGGCACTTAACTGTGTCACTTAATAATCAGAAGGACCTACCCTAACGACTCAGGATGTTTATACAAGATTGTCGAAATTGTTCTAGGGTCTTTTTAAGAATGCTTTCTATCTAAACTCACCTTTTACGGGTGTGAGGGTGGGAGTTATATACCTATTGGCACCTTTAAGGACCCTTCACATTGAGGGTGTAAACCTATTTAAAGTGTAGCTAGCTCTTGCTCATGCTATCCAGATTCACAGGAGATGCTGAACGCGCCAGAAAAGTGCAGGAGCGACTCACTGCTAGAGTCTCATAGGATGCGTCGTCGAATCTGAGGTATTTAGTAGTGTGGGTATGCCCCTGAAAGTATGCCAGTTATTAGCTTACAAGTGATGTGAAGTATATTAAGCTTGATGGATTCATCACCTGTGCCTCTGGAACGTATCAAGGGCGTTCCATAGTGCTCACAAAATGAAAGCTTGAGACGAACACTGACCGCACAGCTCACATCAGCACGAAGAACACAAGCAGGTGACACTTGCTGTGTGCCGAAAGTGCTCGAGTGTAGCGATATTGTCCTTGCGTATTCTCTTGCTGTTACTTTCTTTTTGAGAAACAAATTAAGCAACATTTTAACTATTATGAACAACATTTGTTCACCATAAATTTGGAAAAGTTATCGATGACACGACCTGGGTAGCCAATCAGAAAAGCTTGTCCAAATGACGCAAAATGGGCAACACACATCAATTGGGGTGAGGCGACTGAAAACTCAGGGGAGCGGCGCCGCTGCGATGGGTAGCGATGTACATATTTAAAACCTTATAATAAATTACACGCTTCACGTAGAGCACTGAAATGTGCACTTATGTTGAATTCCAATGGCGGAGTCGGAGCAAGTTTTTCTGCTCGTTTCGGAGCAAGTTTGTTCCAATGGCAGAGTGAGGGTGGGCGTAAGGTGTTCCAATGAGAGAGTCGGAGGGGATTCAGAGTGGGAGTCACTCCGTGGAGCAGAAAAAGCTGCTCCGCCAAAATCAGCAGAGTGGACCGGAACTCTGAGTGACGTATTTCCTTTACCACGTTTGTCCGCTGGGAGGCGCCACTGGTCACGACTCGCGAGGAAGCAAAAGCTGCTGCACGCTTGGCGAGATATCCATTCCGCACTTTTAAAAAAACAACAGGTGAACGGCGCTGAAGAGACAAGTGACCGGTGCGGCGGTGCTGGGAGCAAACAGCAGAAGAAAATGACAACACGCAAGGTATCCTGGGTAACTCGGTGATAGAACTTCCGCTTCCGCCTTGCTCCGGCAGCGCAGGTTGTGTTCTATTCGCGGATCTGGAGACGTTGCTCTGCGCCAGAGTCGAGTGCTCGCTTGCGGAGTCCGTCGGCTGCTCCGACTCCGCCATTGGAATTCAACATTAATCATCAGAACGACCTGCTCTAACGACTCCGTATGTTTGTACAAAATCGAAATCGTTTCAAGGTCCCTTTAAAAAGGGTAATGGGAAACCAAAATGAAATCGAGCTGGTGGGTGATGCCGGAAGTTGCCGAAGCAAAACACGACGCTCGCATCGCGCTGCCCGCAGCAGGGAACAGCCGTGCATTTGGATTATTGCCTGCTAAGAGCATACAGTATGCTACCAATGGCCAGACGCCCCATGCGTTGTAAAACAGATAGGTGAAGATACTTGTCACAATAAGCTTGGCAGCGATAGTAATGAATATGGCGTGCAACAACCAGAGAGGAGAATTGCTGATACCAGAATAAGAAACAGTGCACGCCGGCATTTTTGCGCGAGACAGGCGGGTGGCTACTGTTTTCAACAGCGCTTGGCTTGTGCCTTTTTTTTTGTTTTACTTAGCATATAGCGGCGATGCAGTCTCCAGCAGGGAACAGCGGAGCATTTGGGTTACGGCCTATTAAAAGCATGCAGTACGCTTCCAACAGCACCACGCACTGTGAAACAGATAGGTGAAGATGCTTATCGCAATAGAGTTGGTGGTGATAGCCGTGAATGCGGTATGCAACGGCCCCGGAGGCGATTTGCTGGTACAGAAATAAGAAATCGAGTGTGTGCCAGTGTTTTCATGTAAGACCGGTGGGCGAGAATAGTAGTGAAGCTGCCGCTGTGAGCTGCTATATACTGCTCTTGATCGCACGTGCCTCACACATTTTCTTGTCTGCATGGGACCTAGTGGCCGGAAAACGTATCATACGATCGCAGTTTGGCGATGTACTGAACATTTACACAGAAACAACGTGCTCTCAAGGAACATGAACTGGTAAAAATAAGTGTAACTCTATTGGGTCATCTTTTGCGTTCCCAATCAAGAATGTTGGTGTCGGGTACGTAATGGGATTGTATCAACGAGGTTCTACTGTAGTCGCATATTCCAACACTAGGAAATATTGCAAGTGATTGCCTTCACAAAAAACATTCAGGGTAAGATGGGATGACAAATGCAATATGTGTGGACCAAAGAAAATGATGCACAAAAATTGCGCACAAAAAAAAAGACGCACAAAGAAAAATATGCAAGTAATCATAAAATGCCACTCCAAAATAAATTGACCAAATGTGCTAAATTCCACTGGCTATAATATCTGCAATTAAGACAACACTACATGAAAACTCTGATCCACACCCTTTCAAGGGCTGATTATTTCTGTTGATTAAAATTTTACTTTCACCACATTTCTCACATTTTCAGAATCGTAAAAAGCTGCAGAATAGATTAAGAATTGTCATTTCTTTAGCGAGTTTTGTCCTGTTTACAAAATGTGGACTCCATGCAAAAACTCGTGGCAGGAACATCAGATATGAGAATATCAACTATTTCATGTCTAGCAGGCTTGAAACGTACCTATCGAGCTACTTGAAAATTATGCCTGCTGCAACACAGTGTGAAAAACAATGAAAGAAGTGAACCAGCTACATACAATGACATACTCGCATCGAGCAAGTACACCCAGCTGTCTGCCTTCCCATTCATTCTACTAAAACACTTTGCGCACATTATTCAAACTTGCAGCACAACTCCAATCAGAGGTGTCTCAGGACGCATACGACACATTTTATACATCATTGCTTTCATCTATGCTTTTGCTGCTTATGCACTAATCTTGTCACACACAATTGTGCACACAGTGCCTTAAAGGGTTAAGCTACTTCCTCTAGGTGACATTGGTAGCAAGTAGTTCTTGACAAGAGAAAATATTAGAGGTGTTTGAATGGTGGAGTTCTAAAACCAAATTAAGTACAAATATTGGAAAAAATATGTGCTCCGAATACAGAATCTAATACTGCATATTAAAAAAATTAAATTAAATTCTGGAGTTTTACGTTGCAAAAAACCACAATCTCATTATGAGGCATGTCATAGTGGGGGACTCTGGATTAATTTTGACCACCTGGGCTTCTTTAACGCGCACCCACTGCACAGTACATGGTGTATTTTAGCATTTCGCGCCCATCGAATTGTGGCCGCCGTGGCCGGGATTCGATCACACGATCTCATGCTTAGCAGTGCAACGCCGTAGCTGCTAAGCCACCATGGCATTTACTGCATATTATTCCGTGTCTAAATGTACAAGAAGGAACACAGATAGGAAAAGCAACAACATCCTTCAATGCCCGTAAAGATGTGCGATTTCCACTCAGTTAGAAATTTTGTAAATGATCAAGTGAAAAGTCGCTAAGTCGTTACACATAGCACTTCTAGCATCTTAGATCTCATCCTAACCAGTAACCCGGAAAGCTTATCGTCAATAACATATCCACCCGATGTGAGTGACCACAAAGTAATTCACGCCACATTCTTGTTTCAACCCGTAAGATGCTATTTAGTCAACAAAACTATCTGCCTGTACAATAAAGGTAATTATGATGCTATTAATAATGATCTGAGTGCATTCGTTCCTACATTCGAGAGCGTATGTTCTGCGCGCCCTGCTAATGCAAACTGGACCATGTTTAAGAACAAACTGGGTGACTTCGCTGATAAGTTCATACCAAGAATAACATTCCGCGGAAACTGAAACAAGCCAATGTTCACGAAAACACTTAAGGCGACCAAAACAAAAAGAGGCGCCTCTTCTGCTCAGCCAAACTGAACAGACACCTATCTGCCTGGGGGAAATATTTTGTGGCTGAAGACTGTTATCCGAGGGCTATACGGAATGCTAAATTCACCTTCTTCCATGATGAACTGCCTAAAATGCTTGTGCACAGCCCTCATCAATTTTGGCAAATATTAAACCCTCAGGAGGCGTGCATGATCAGCATGTTAAATGCACATGGCGAATTGGTCAGCGACAGCGAGTGTGCCCACATTTTTAACCCAGCCTTTTTCTGTATTTACTAATGAGACCAACTCCAGACCTACCCACACCTACTAACATAACTGAGCGTATGTCACCAATTATATTGTCGGCAGAGGGCGTCACCTCGATCATCGATAACATCAAGCTTTCGTTGTCAGCAGGTGTGAATGGTATGAATTCCAAACTTTAAAAAAATATTAAACATGTGTCTGCTGCGTACCTAACAATGTTGCTCTAGCAGTCACTCTCCTCAGGAAAGTAGGCAAGGTCATTCCAGTCTTCAAATCAGGTAACGGGGACACCCCATTAAATTATCGTCCTAGATTTTTAACTAGTGTCCCTTGAAAATCATGAAACACTCATATACTCGCATATCATGAACTTTTTAGATTCAATCTGCTTTTTTCACCCTTGTGAACATGGATTTCGAAAAGGGTATCCTTGCGAAACGCAGCTGGCCACTTTCCTTTACGATCTGCATGTTAACCTCGACAATAACCTTCAGACTGATGCCATATTCCTGGATTTCGCTAAAGCATTTGACATGGTTCCTCATAACGTTTGCTACTAAAATTGTCCCAGTTAAATGTACACCCCGATGTGGTAAAATGGACTGAAGCATTTTTAACTGCTCTCAGTTTGTCTTCATTAATAACCATTATTCTAGCAGACTCTCCGTAACATCAAGTGTCCCGCAGGGATCTGCCTTAGGACCGCTTCTTTGTTTAATATATGTTAATTATCTACCAACATATGTATCATGTAACATTCATATGTTTGCAGATGACTGTGTAATCTATGGCACAGTTACTAACACACTTGACCACACTTTCATCCAGAATAATCTTAATAATGCACAACAATGGTGTAACCGCTGGCAAAGGAACCTAAATCCTAACAAATGGAAACTTGTGTCTTTCACTCGCTGCTGTAACCCCCTCAGATTTACGTATTCTGCCGCTATTGTTCCAATCGAATAAGTCCAATTATTCAAATACCTTGGTGTCACTATCTTGCGATCTGTCCTGGCGCTTGCACACTACTAACATCATCTCAGCTGCTAATAAATCACTGGGATTTCTTAGGAGACATCTACGTTATACTCCACAACAAGTAAAAGCGTTGGCCTATCAATCATTTGTAAGATCGAAACTTGAGTATGCATCTCCACCCAGAACCAGCATCAAACTTATATCATAAATGCACTCGAGCCACTACAAAATCGCGCTACTAGGTTTATTCCCACATCATGTTCATACGATATCAGCATCTCATCGTTGAAAGCAGAATCTGGCTTGGCAATGGTTTATTTCCATCAACAGGTTGCCACCCTCTCTCTCTTCTGTTGACATGTATATTTTTAAAGCTCCCTTAATCACCCAACATACATCGTGCCCCCTTCGTACATATCTCATCACACCAGTCACCCGCTTCAAGTTGCACGTGCACATGCCCGAAACACCACTTTTGAAGCATCATTTTTTATTTGAGCAGCAAGGGACTGGAATGGCCTTCCACACACCATCGCAGCCAACACAAGCCCATCTGCCTTTACCGAAGCTATTGTAACTCATATTCCAAAATAAACACCTCTTTCTAATATTTATTTTATCAACCACCCCTTAAGTAATACCCCTCCAATGGGGTTTTAAGGTAATAAAGTGAAGTGAAATGTTGCTCTCATAGCAGTTGCTTGAAGTGGACAATGAACCATATGACTGAGCCCTTTTCTACAGCAGGCAGGCTACAATGCTAATGCTGTAGATTTGGCTATAACCAAATATTTGTAGAAATCGAACATCAAATTTCCAAACTGAATATGTACAGTGATTAAACATAGAAGTATTAAATATTTATTATACATGTTGAATATTTGCACCCCCCCCAAAAAAAAAAGATATGCTTGAATATCTGCGTTGAAGGTGAAAACCAGTGAAAAACACATCAGGAAAACAATGGGAGAGGCTATTCAGGTGACATGATTTCCAGCTTAGTCTCGTCGTCTTACTTGCGCATGTACACATTTTTCGCTGGTTTTTCACCTTCAATCAAGTACCGACTGGTCTAGCTAACCTTGTTGACAGGTCATGAACACTTCTGCAGCATAATATGGCTCAAAGCTAACAGCTTGCAAGAAGAAAATCTCTCACCAAGGAGCTTGAAATGTAATGCAGGGTTAAGAAAATCTGTCTTAGAGATTTCAATGAAACACTATGAGTGCTCACACTGGAAGTGACCCTGATGGCTTCATGTACCCCACCCATTGTTGGTGAATGCACTAAGGTTATGCATTTTAACCTCTTTTTACTTTAACTCCTCCCCCTTGGCTTAAAAAAAAAGAAACAGCTGAACTGCACATAAAAATGCAAAAACTGCACAAGCCACTACAAATGGGTGGGTTAGCATGCCAGTACAAGCTATTCCATATGGAATCAGATGGCACTGTACAATGTAACAGGTAAACATGTTAACTCTTGAGCTGGCTTGAGTTAGGGCATAAATAGTTCATTAGTTTTTTTGACTTTTTATCTCAAAATAAATGTCAAAACGAATTTAAGCATCATGAGAACAGCACAAGGCAAGTACACATTATACATTTTACTAATCCGCCAGTCGGTGAGAAATATTGGAAAACAGTCATGTGTGTTACATTAGTTTTTAAGTAAATGAGAATTCAGTACGAATGCATACTGCACCAAAGAATTCCCAAGAATTTGGTAGAATGTACTTTTTCCCATGTACTAACTCCAGATGCGGCAAAAGAAGGAAAAAAAAAAAAGAAAGGTCAAACAAATCCTTTATGCACAACACTTTTTAGCATCAAAAGACTGGCAGAACTTTGACAACATGCTGTGCTTCCTAGACAAAAAATTTTATTCCATATCTATGGGTTGAAACATAATTACTCGCATGTAACTTGCAATGTGCAATATTTACGACTTCCACATAGAAGTGTCCCATACACGCTTCTACATGTCTGCCAAACAAAATTGCAAATGCCCAGCGAGCCTAGGAATCAAGTTGTGCTTAACGAGTACAGAAAATATAAAACAGTACGTATATAAATCCAGGTGTCAAGGTATTAATACGGACCTATGTCAACCGCCTCTCACTGCGTCAATTCAAACAAGTCAGAGGTTCATAGGAAGATGGAGATGGAGATTAAAACAGTGGTCGAACAAGGGAAGACTCAGGCTCCAGCCTGAGACTTCCTTTGTTTGGGCTCTGTTACTCATCTCATTGCATGGGCTCTTCAAAAATGCAAGGGAAGTTTTCCTCAATTTCACATCAAACAATGCTTTCTCATGCCATGCCTCTGAAGGAACAAATAAGTTTTGCAGAAATCTGCAGGACAGACAAAATTTTGTAGAACTGTTGTCCACCAGAAAGTGGCACAAAGCTGCAGAGGATTGATGCTACTGTTGGGTGGGTGGCACTTTCATGCCATTCTTTTGACCCTTATATGTACACAGCAGTCCATTGTTAAAAGGAACACCACAGCATGTGGCCCCCACTTGGCATCGCCACTGCGTGTTCTGTGCAGGTGCAGCGAGTGCCATGGCTGGTGCTCGGGCTTGCGTCGTGTGCCGACACTCTAAGCAGTGGTGACATAGCTGGATCGCTGCTTAGCAAGCTGCTCTTTTGTTTGGAAAGAGTAACTTTCCTCGCACCACGATGCTTCAAAGAATTTTTCAACACTACAATATCACTTTGGTTGTCGTCATTGCCAGTAGCCGTTCGCCGGCAGCCTGCCCGGCTGACGAAGCATTTCTGAAATCAGTTCATGTGTTCAATGGCGTTGCTTAATTTCAACAAGATCAAATGTCGCCTTACCTCAGCACAATCGCACTGCAGCCTTTTTGTTCATTGATCTTACTTTATAAAGAAATGCCTGCCGAGTCAAAGGTTTACATTTCTCACAGATACACATGGTTGCACCTTGGTTTGAATTCCAGTCAATGAAAGAAAGCATATTGTTGAGCTATGGTTATGGAAATAAGGCCAATGCACTATTTAAAGCATACACATACTAGCACTATCTCCAAGACGCTTTGAACCCAAACACTTAAAGTACTTTTTCATACTCCAAAACTTAGCACTCCACACCAAAGTGATTGTTACTTGTGATAAACACGTCATTATTACCATGAAAGCTATACATAACCCATACTGATGATCATGCTTATCCCCTGTACATTCCGCCGAACATGCTTTTGAGTCGCTTGAGTGTGTTGTTCAGCCTACACACCGGCTAGAATGATGTTTTAATGCACAGGCATTGCATAAAACAAACACACAGATAATTCCAATTGTAGCTGTGCCACCACCCTCTAATAACAGCAAGTGACAGCATGAGGTAATGAGAACAACGTAGGACAGCTTGTCATGACCGACTTCTTAAGTTGGAATAATAAAAATAACGACAACCTAATTTTCTATGTAGTGATATTCTTTGTGATGCCCTAACTGCTGACTATGAGACTGACCAAGCAGTTGCCAGCCAACTCCAGAAAAGTGTGAACGCTTGCTCCGCGACAATCCAAGCAGCAGCCACACTCAATAGCAGACGACATGAGCCGAGCACCGCGCCCATGGCACTGGCTGCATCTGCACAAAAGTATCGCCACAGATGCCACTGGTGGCGTTGTTGAGCCGGTGTCATGTGCTCCAGTGTTCTCTATAAGTGTGGACTGCTGTGTAAATCAGCATGAAGTTTGTTTATACACACACACACACACACACACACACACACACACCATTCATATTTTCTCCTTGCCATTTTAAAGCCACTGAAGAACACCTTTAAAGATGTGCATCCTACTAAGCACATTTTACTATGCAGCAGATAGGTATTTTCATCTCCAGAGATGCTATGTAGGGTCATATTTTATAAATTCCAGGCCAGCTAAAGGAAATGGCTCACCTGTATCACCAGCGGGGGCCATGACTATCTCGCGTAGTGTGCGCCTCTTGGCTGTGGCAGCCTGAAAGCGGGCCGGCCGAGATCGTGTTGACATGTTCAGAGTCTTCTGGGTCATCGTAGGCCATCGTGAAGATGCTGGCCCTGCTGCGAAAGTCTTCGCAGATGCCCTCACAGCTGCCGGTGAAAGGCAGCACCTCCAAACCACCAGCATGCTGGCCTTTTTATGTTGTTGCTGCTCCTAACGAATGCCCCTCTGTAAAAACAAAGCAGATGTACTTCTGAATGCAGCCAAATAAACTACAGCATAGCAGGACTAGAAAAACAATAGATACGGCAAGATTTGCTTGGGCACAGTGTTATTTCCACTTTAAAATTGCAATTTCATCTCCGAATGGTTTACCCACTGCAAGCTAATTAGTGCCTATAGGTGACAAGGAAGTCTGTTCAAGGTAAGTAACAATTAAAGAAAAAGGGGGGGGGGGGGAGGGCTATTTTCTTGTGCAACTTGGCATAGTTGTAGAAATCTGTGAATATGTAAGCACACTTATTTACTTGTCAGAGTGCGGCAGTGTACTTATGGGTGCATGCGCCTGTTCTGAATTATACTTAACCCGCCAGAGCTCAACCTGTGTTGTCTATTACAGTCAAAACAAGCGTTGCAGCTTTTTAACTAAAGCGTCATTGCCAAAATCTTTGTGGCCAATGAGCGAGTGACACAGGCTGCTAGAGCCCTATGGTTGGGCTCCTATGCTTTGCCATTAAAGCTTCTGAGAGAGTGAGCGGATCCTTGTGTTTTTGAACAGGAAAATTCACCATATACCTGACTACTTTCTGATCTCATGGTGGTACTGGATTGAATTTTCTGACCAGGTAGAAGTCTTTGTCCACTACATGTTTGCTTTCTAAAGAATTAGTATCAGTTTCCCTTTGCAGCGTGCTGCTATGGGCAAAAGAATGTTAAACTTTCCTTTCACAGAAGCCTGTCCACACTGCAGATTTTTGCAGAAACCATTTGGTTATATTTGAAACCATTTGGTTACAACCGTGGTACCAGTACATGGCTTGGCAATAGCTCCAGTTGCACATGCAGCAATTGGCCTGGAAAATTTTTGCCAATGGCTACAAAGATCACTTCTACATTTCTAGGCACTACACGCTCGTGTCTCCTCCAGTCAATTAATGCGAAAATGGAAAAAGGTGCAACAGTGTACGACCTTGACCTTTTTCTTAGCATGAACATGGAAGCACGTGGCTTTCAGTACCATGGGTGCAGCCTAGTGGCACCACAGAAATGTTCTGCGCATGTGTGACTAGAGTGGCCTCCCTTTACGGCATTACATGACTGGAATTATTGCATGTCGTTGCTAGGCACTTTTCTTTCCTTCATTGTGGGTCGCATCTAACTCATAGGCCACACTACGCAACTGTAAGATCAAATGGCACGTTCCTCAACCTTGGTCTGGGCTAAATACCATGAAGTATAGTTTTCGCTGCCATTTCTGCCCCCAAATTTTTTCATAATGTAATTTAAATAAAAGAGGGAAACGGGGTGAACACAGGAAGTTACAGACCAGTTCCTAATTGTGCCTAAACTATTTATTCAAGTGCGAGCTAAATGAAGAAACTTAATAGCTGCTAGCTGAAATTAACCACTGCTTTGCATTGGGATACTTGGTGAAACATTACTCGGGTGAAACCATTTCTGTCATTCTACACTGGAGTAAATTGTAGACAACAGGCATGAAATTTATGTCTCTTCTCAGATTTTACAACTCTTCACAAACAAATGCTCATCGCTGGTCTGCAGTGGTAGATCAAATTGACGCTTCACCAGGCATCCTATCATGCGCCCTGACATACATTTTCCAGAAGATGGTACTTCATTTGTCAGCCGTGACAGCACTGCGTAGCAGACAGGTGTAAGGACACGACATGTGCACGAAGAAATTCTTTTTACGCTGCACCTGCTGAACGTGCACGAAGCTTTTCTGCACCGCTCTTAGACTGCGCTAATAGTATTAGACTGCCGTGTTCATGCTTAAAAAGATTAAAATAGTACTTAATGTAGAGTTCTTTGGGCCTGCACATGTGATCCACATTCCCCCCAGAAAAACCGTCTATTGGGCTAGTTGGTCTAACATAGTTACCTCGAGATATAGCTCAAAAAAGTACACACACACAAAAGACATGGCAGACGAGGACGAGCGCTACTATCAACTGTTCATTTCAATCAAAACAACCTCCGATTTTATAAAGTGAGCCACGTACAGGTGTCACGCCCCCTTTCCCATGCAAAGTTGATAAAAACGCATCTTAAAAAGTGAGCAATACTGCTATCTGCTTCAGACAACAGAGTTCAGGAAGTCCAATTCAGCACTGTGCAAAATAATAGACGCTTCACTTTACAACATAGGGCCGTTCATCCCTGGTTTGGCGACCTTGTTTGCCGTGATCGCAAATTCGAGGGCAGAGCCTAGAAAACTTATTAGGAGCTGTGAAGACCACAAAAATGCGATGCCTGTTCACAACCTTCTTGACGTTGTCCAAAACCTTAGGCATATAAGGCATCATTAAGGGTCTCACCATCTGTCGCTGGGTCTCCACCCTTTCTGTTCCAGCTCCATTTTCTACCTTCTGCAGGAGAGATTCGGCCACCGCACCAATAAGCAACTCAAGGAATCCCGCTGCCAATAGGTGACCAATCTGATATTTGACTCTATGCTCCATGGTACGTGGGGACGACTTTCGGAACGCAGCATCTAGGCACTGAAACGCGATGCCCCTTAGTAGTATTTTTGAGTGGGCAGAGTCAAAAGGCAAAAGAACCTTTTTGACCCATGGGAGGTACTCCCAACATACACGGTCTCTGCGAAACCTTAGCATAAGATCTAGGAACTGTAACCCCTCAGTGCTAGGCAATTCATGAGTGAAACTCAAACCCTGCCCTGCAGGGTTTGAGTTTCACTCCCAACATACCATGTATGTTGAGAGTACCTCCCATGGGTCAAGAAAGTTCTTTCGACTTTTGGCTCTGCCCACTCATACTAAAAAGGGGCATTGAGTTTCAGTGCCTGGATGCTGTGCTCCGAAAGTCGTGCCCACATACCATGGAGCACAGATTGAAATATCAGATTGGTCGCCTATTGGCAGCGGGATTCCCCGATTTGCTTACTGGTGCGGTGGCCTAATCTCTCCTGCAGAAGGTAAACAGAGCTGGAATGGAAAGGGCGGAGACCCAGCGACAGACGGTGAGACCCTTAATGATGCCTTATATGCCTAAGGTCTCGCACACCATCAAGAAGGTTGCGAACAGGCATCGTATTCCTGTGGGCTTCACATCTCCTAGCAAGCTTTCTAGGCTCTGCCCTCGAATTTGCGATGACTGCGAATGAGGTTGCCAAACCAGGCATGACTGCCCCTATGCAAGATGTGCGACACAAGTGGTACATTCCATTCCCTTGAAGTGCAGAAGTGTGCACATCGGCCAAGCCAAATGGTGTATCAACGACCGGCTCAGGGAGCATGTGCTAAAGGCCGAGAAAAAAAAAAAAAAGAAAAAAAAAAGAAGAAGATGACAAATATGCACGCTCGGTTGCGTTATATCAGCACACATTGTTGCGAGGCTTGATTTTATGAGACCACCATTTTGGGCAAGTCTGCAAACTACACAGCTCGAGTGGCTTTGTATGCATTCTTTATCTGCAAGAATTCACCTGCCTGAATAAGCGAAGCTTTTATTCTTTTACAGTGCTAGACTGGACTTTCTAACCTGTTGTCTGAAGCAAATAGCAGTATTGCACCCTTTCTTAGATTTGGTTTTATCAACTTTGCATGGGGAAGGGGGCATGACACCTGCATATGGCTCACTTTATAAAATTTGAGGGTGTGTAGATTGAAATAAACAGTTTGTAGTAGTGCTCATCCTCGTCTGCTGTGTCTTCTTCGTGTGTATGTGTACTTTTTTGCACTATATCTGGAAGGAACCGCATTCCTGTTGGCCCATAGACTTTTTACAACATTTCAGTCTGCTATGTGCTGCCATTCACTTGATACTATATACAGTAGCCAAACGCCAACATGCCTGTACAAGAACCAAGTAAACATTTTCATACAGGTCATTTGGTAACTACCGCCAGTTACATAATACTAGAGGTGTGCGAATATTCTAAAATTTCGAATAACAAATCGAATAATCTCCTATTCGTCAACGCAAATATTTTCCGAAAAAGTTTGGTATATTTCAGAACGTCAACAGCGTCCAAATAGACATAAAATTGAAGCAAAAGTAGGGTAAATGTTGACCTCCGCGGGCGTAGTAGACATAGAACAAGAGAACTTGCGTAGCGGAGCAGGCTACGTCACTTAGGTAGCCATACCTTATAAGGTGCATAACGGTTATTCGCACTGCTTAAGAGCCCTGAGCACGCGAAGAAACTACTTTTTTGCTGCTAAGGCACCATTTGTGCATTCAATAAACAATCCTTCATAAAATGCTATGTATTGATAGAAACTTGCCAAATTTAAGAATACTAGGATCTGAACATTGTTTTATATTAATTGTGATAACAGCTCTTCATTATTCGAAAAGTATTCGGTATTAGATTTAATTTGCTTCTGGCACTATTAGATTGATATTCTATTCAGTGTCCAGAATCACTACTCTGGAAAACTGGAAACAAACGCTGCGTGCAGCACCGAATCCCAGGCGTTTGCCAGTTACTCAGAGGGGATTATCATTATTGTCCTCCTTGCGCTTACACAACGCAGGAGGTTTAAAAGGGTGACAATGTGCAATGTGCTTCACAGATGCCATCAACGCATCATAACATCCTGTTAATGGTGCCTTTTCCTCCCCATTTGATTCCATTAAGTGTTGATATTCCGCACTTCTACAGCTACAGCTACCTACAGGTCTACAGCTACCTGGAAACAAAAAAGACGGCAACGACAATCGCAAAAGGGCAAAGTTCTGACTGGTGTTGCAGAAGTCGTGGGGCGCGGTAGTGATGAACTTAGCGTCACAAGTTGGCGGCTGGACGTAACAATATTTATTCAATCGTGTTTTTAACTAGTTATAACAACGTGTCATTATTTCGCTTTACTGGCGGCGCCTCCAAGACACCAAAGCGGCAACGGGGTCATCAAAACTAGAACCCGAACTGATCTGTGGGTTGGGGCTCGCCGAGGCCAGGGGTGTATAAGATCGGCAGCCAATTTTTTATGCGAACACATCCTGGCACGGGCCGCACTGCTTCCACCGTTTTGATTCCCCCGCTACCCTTTGGGTGCCCTGGAGATCCTGCGCTGCCTCCTTTATCATCTCAGGTGATTTCCTGAGGCCTCCGTTTGCCGGTTACATGTGCCCTCCTGGATCAGTACCTGTAAAAAATCCAATCTATCGAAGCAAAGAAAAAAGCGGCCCGCGATACAACACCAGTCAGAATCTTGCCCGCAAAAGAACCGGACAAGTTTAAATGCATCACCATGGGCTAATCGACGGAACGAAAAAAAAAAAAAAGGTCAATGAAAGGGCAGAATGAAGTTTCATAGGTTGAAGAAACTTGCAAAGCTGATATATCGCCCCTTTCGCGGCTTATAGAATGCTGAGAAACAGCACTAGAGGCTATAGATTCAAGATGACGCAATTATCGATGTAAATCAGACGCAATAATGGAAATCATGCACCACTTTCGCCAAGAAAGGCAAGTGATGTAGAAAATTACATAGGAATATGCTAAATCTATTGGTACACGTAATACTACCTTACCGAACTGATAAAAATAAATGCTTCGAGAAAAGTCGGGAGCATGTATCTAAAGGGTAGCGTCACAGCCAATGTGCTGAAGGAGCCGGACACCACCATTTGTGCTGGCGAGAAAACATAAATACTACAAGAATGGTGTGCTTACAGTGCTGGAGTCGACTCAGATGGGTGCAGAAATGACCAACAACTTGCGAAAACAGAAAACTCTAGCAAATGTGAACCGAAAGTTCGCGAACAACTATACGGTACCTCTGCAAGCTCGCTCCCTCTAGTGGAATCAGTGGCTCACTCCTGTTGATGGCTGTGGTGATGCGACGGACGCTGGATGCTGGAGGACACAAGAGGAGAGGGCGTTCGGCAGTGCGGCCTATACTCTTATAAGCAAAATTACACCCTTTGGGTCATATCTTGCCACACAGCGATAATCGTCATGTCTTGAACGCATTTCCTTTCTTTAACACTGCGAGCCCGGTACTTCCAAGTTACGAACGGCATGCGTGTTATCAGCATGACAGATCATTCTCGACAGGAAAGTAACGAGCGCAGCGTTTTCAAGAAAGGAAACGCAAGCAAGGCAGATGACGATTATCGTTGTGCGGCAAACATACAGCCCAAAGGGTGTACACTTGTTTAAAGGTGTGCGGTATCCCCATTCAAACAAGGGTGGTAGCCATGGTGGTAGCTCACGCTGCCACGGCCGCTCTTTTGACCTTCATGGTGCGATTATTCTCGGCCTTAAAGGTCGGTTGTTCGCGCTAATAAACCACTGGAAAAGCAAGGGAAAAACATTTAACTGTCCTAAAGAAAGGAAATGTTCTCAGCATTTGTAATTTCGCTACCTTTACACCATCAACCCTTCAGCCGAAGCATGATAACAAGGTGGGCGAGTTGGTTTGCAAACAAGACAAAAGCAGAAAAAACGACGCGTTGTCGTTCATTCTTCTCTTGTCCCTATTTGCGCTGTGTCCCACGTTTTAAATGAATCTTTCAGCCGTCTTTTACTTGCCGCTGCTTGGGCAAGGTAGTGTGACGGGCGCCGTGCGTGCGCCGTGGGAGAGAAACGTACAAAATGCGATGAAAATTTTGACCGCCGCTAGAACTGTTCGGGGGGCGCTGCCGTCGTCGGGAGCGCGTAGGGTACTGTACGTAGGGTCTGTGGTGGGGTCCCCAGCGCGGCTAGCGCAACGGCCGCAGCATGTGTTAACGCACCAGCGTAACGCGTAGTGCGCGCCGATGGACGCGCCACTGGTGGCGGCCTTGCGCAGAACACACGGGAGAAGAGCCAGCCGCGCGCCGCAGTTGGTTGTGTCGTTGATAGTGCTTCCCTGTCTTATTGACGTTTTCAGAGCAAAATAGGCAACACCCTTCGCATGTGTGGGGGGGCCAAAGCTTCAAGAAATGTCTGAGAAGAATTGTTGCAGGGTGGGGGGCTCAAATATCGGCGAAAACGTGCCGGCGATACGTTTCTAATCATTCCCCGCAAAGCCTCATCAGCGGGAGCAATGGTAGCAATTGATCGTCGCTTCGGTGGGAAATTTCTTGTTCTCATCCTTTCCTTTTTCGCGTCGGTGTTTTTTTCCACTCGATCATAGACGCGTAAGCGACGAAGTTCGTCTGCAGTGCAGCATGCGGTTTAAAGGCATTTCGCTAAAGTTCGGAATGCCGTTTGCCGCTTATATTGTTTTCCGCTTCTTTACCGCGTTGCGCTAGCTAGGCAGCACGACTGCACGAGCGCATTGTGTTGTATGTTAAAGCTACTGAAGTTTGCAAGAATTGAAATTGTTGGTTTAATGTGGCCTGGTAAATTCTCGCACCAGCTGTCACGCACTTCATGTTTTTACATCTATATTATGCGTGGCTTCGCACATGCTTAACTGTTGCTAGTTGCTTCATGTATAACTCTTGTTGATTCTCTTGAGCTGCGATGTTTTCACCGTGCCTAGATTGTAAAGGGTATAAATAACGCTGTGTCTTATCGGAATGATACCAAGCAAGTGCTTTATTCTTTATAATAAAGCAACAGCTTTATTCTTTTCACCCGAGGGCATCTTAGATATCGTGGTTTTTTGGGGAAGTGTGTTTAGAAAATAGGTAGTTCCGGGCGATAATTGCTAATTTAGTTGCTGCATATGGTATTTTTGTTACATTTTTAGCTGAAAAGTTCGCATCACGTTTGGGAAGTCATCACACCTCGATGCTGTCCGAGCAGACTTAACACGCCGAGTAATTTATTTGTTTCGCAACGTAGTCCCTTCTTGCATGTGAATTTTGTACTCAAGTGAATTCTTTCTTATTACGCTTACGCCGCAGAGGACTAAACCCGGCCTTTTGCCGCCAGCACTCATTTTCTTTAACTAGCGCTGCTCTGCCTTTAAATGTAGCACCTCTCTCTCGTACCATTAAAACAAGTACTGAAAAGTTAGTCAGACTTTATCTTTGTTTGCTTCCAAGCAGCTCCCTTGGGGAATTTAACATTGCAAAGAACAGCAGCGGGAACGGCAGTTCATCGGCGTATGCATCAGAATTGCATCGGCGGTACAGTGCTAACACGCGCTTTTAATAACCCGTGCGTTTGGTGACTTCGTTGACTAGTGTACGCGTTTCCATCAATAAACTTGCAATAACTCTTCTTGGGCTGACTTTGACTGCACTTATTCGGCCACGTCACATGTATTAATCAGCAGAAAAATCCCAACGGCATATGCAGACATCGCACCATGTGGATTTGTTTGATATAAGTCCGCACTAACGACGGGTGCTTATTATTGAGGTACAGAAGCAGCATTACGGCAAGGGCAGAGTAAAAAGAAAGAACGATCGAGACATCGCATTACTCAACAAAATTTATCGGCTAGTTAACATGAACTCCACTTCATGTAAATGGGGTTCATGGCGTTTGTCTGCGGGACGCACCTGGCACGTATGCGGACCATGTTGCCTCAAACACCGGTAACATCGTGTTCATACCCGCTCCCACAGAGGTCAGCGTCTTCCCCACAGCTGTCACCGCAGAAGAAGCAGTCTGGCGCCCGAACAAAGGAGAAATCGCAGCCGCGAACTTCAGCCATCCTTGCTGCAAAGCGTTGTCGTCTGCTACTGCTCCCGCGCGTACTGTTGGAAGCGCCCGCTAGGTGGCCATCAGTGGCACCTCCATAAACGGTGCACGAGGCGATTGCGCAGCGCGCCAATTCAGGAAAGATGACAGAGATGAGTAAAGAGCGCTGCAATGTGTTGTCGATATTCTCGAAATTCACCGTTTGCTGAACGCGTTAATTTGTTGTATGAGCACCCCAGAAGTGAGATGTAGCAGCGTCATGCTTTCAAAAGCAGGCACGTGTTTTGTACGTGGCTGACAAAATAGGTAGAAAGTGCGTGCGAAAAAAGAAAAAAAAAACCGTAGTGCTTTTTTTTTTCTTTGGAGCTTTGAAGGATGTTTTGCGACAAAAGAAGTCAGCTGATAATATAAAATGGAGACATAGAGAATTCGTCGTCTGCAGATCACACTTCAAAGTAGCGCTCATGGAAAGCAGTTATCGCCGCATGATCAATGGTGAAGTTGGGGAAATACCGCGTGATCAGTCAGCCTCACCTGACCCAATATGCCGCCCCGTGTTTCCGTATGCACCGAAATATCATGCACAAGGTAAAGAAAGCTCTGTGAAAAAGAAGAATGTAAACTGGTGTTGCTGACTGAGAGATTATTCCATGTTATCCGCCACAGTAGCCTAGTCGCTACGGCGTTGCGCTGCTGAGCTCGAGGTCGCGGGTTCGATACAGGCACGGCGACGGCCGTTTTCAGATGGAAACTGAATGCAAAAACGCCCGTGTACCGTGCATTGGGTGCACTATGGTGAACGTTAAGGAAACCCAGGTGGTCAAAATTAATCTGGAGCCCTCGCTACGGCGTACCTGACATAACTACCCACGAAACACGCAAGCAGCTATTTGATGTCTAAAAGATGTCTTGAACGGCTAATTCAAAAGCCTAGTAGCTGTCTTGATCAAGACATTTTGTAGCCATGGACGTCTAGAAGTACTTCAGTAAGCCCTGCTAACGTTACGCTAAAAGTTGGCTAATGGACAGCTTGACGAGAACAACTGAAGACTTTTATTAGACATTCCCTCAAATTTTTGCAGGAGCTGTTACAGTAAGACGACGTTTGCCCACAGTTACAATTTATTTTAAACGAGGCATGGACATCAGAAAAAAAAAGTTTATGTTGTCGGATAGAGTGATGCACAGGTAGTGTTTCCAGATGTGAACCATGGGAATAGTGTAGTACAACCTCATTGGCCAATTAGTGCTTTTTAATTAGACCAATCAATTGAATGCCGCCTGTCAGAATTATTTTGCAAATAAAACAAGATCTGTATTGTATGATGATATCATTCCAATGTTCACCCATTGGCCTAAACAAGAACATATCTGCGTGAAGCATGTCATTATTGAGTAATACTTGTTGGGGGGCTAGTTGGTGCATGTTTCCAGAAGAGGGTTATAGCGCCGAAAAAACAACACACAGCAAGCGAGACGGGACAGGCGCAACTTCCAACTGTTTATTCACCGCGTATGCGAATGAATATAAGGTCAAACAAAGATGGGTAGCAAGAACCACACATGCGCACGAGGTTTTTACAAAAAGCGGATAAAGATAGGTGAGGTACACACGTATCTCACGCCCGTGTATCTAAAAAGGCAGTTTCATTCTTATAAATGGAGATAGATGGGGCGCTAACACAATCGCTACAGTTTCTTTGAATATAGTAGGCCTCCAACAGTTCACGGGCTGTAGAAGTAAGGACCAGACAGCCCGTGAACTGTTGGAGGCCTACTATATTCAAAGAAGCTGTAGCGATTGTGTTAGCGCCCCATCTATCTCCATTTATAAGAATGAAACTGCCTTTTTAGATACACGGGCGTGAGATACGTGTGTACCTCACCTATCTTTATCCGCTTTTTGTAAAAACCTCGTGCGCATGTGTGGTTCTTGCTACCCATCTTTGTTTGACCTTATATTCATTCGCATACGCGGTGAATAAACAGTTGGAAGTTGCGCCTGTCCCGTCTCGCTTGCTGTGTGTTGTGTTTTTTTGGCGCTATAACCCTCTTCTGGAAACATGTCATTATTGACAAAACTTCGCCCTGCTGGGTCTCCACCAAATTGAAATAGCTTCTAGCAAAGAAAAATTGTCAGTGATGCTGCAGTTCAGGCAAAAATTACATCCTGGTTTCAGCTACAGGGGGCACAATAGCATTACACCAGTATACGAAACAGAACACTGTGCTGCTATGAGTTAAGAAATAAAGGATAGTACACATCTGGAAAAATACTCTGCAAACCACTCTAACTAGCAATATAAATATATATTTTCTGATGTCCATGCTTCATTTAAAAGTAAATTGTAACTTACTTTGTGGGTGCCTCTTGTAAGTAACGCCACATGCTTGCACAGCATCACGCAGAAATAATGGCCAGTTCTTCGGCATATCATCCATTAGTGAATTCCTTGTACGTTGCATGTTACCAGAACTGAAAGATAAATTATAATATGCTGTTATTTTTTTTCATAAACTGTACGATGAGCTTTTCATGCATAAAAGATGATTGCAAGCGAAAATGCAGCAAGACATCAACTTCACACCATGTCACATACTCATACTTTATTACCTAATAAATTAGAAAAGACGCAGAAAGTGTAATCAACAAGAGTGACAAATAGCAGCAAAGGTGATTATGGATAAATCTTGAAGATGATTTGCCGCCGCTGCCAGAGTAGGCCAGCCTTCGTAGGAGAGCACTTGCTGCCCACAAAAGCTTGCTGTTACAGGCCACGCGTGACGGTTCTTGTAGACATAGGCAAGCAATACCTGCACAGAAGAGGAAAAAGAAGGCGAGGGAGGAAATGGGAATATTGAAATTGGCACTTCAATTAGTAATATGTGCTAAGTAAGAAGTTTGCTCACATTAAAAATAAATTTAAGCACTCCTTTCTCTTAAATTATGGGTATCTTAAGGTATGTATGCGATCATGTTAAAATGACTAGTACATTTCCTATCATAAGAAGCCAACAAACACTGACACCAAGGACAACATAGGGGAAATTACTTGTGCTTAATAAATGAGATAAACGATAAATTAATGGAAATTAAAGTGGATGAAAGAACACCTTGCAGCAGGTGGTAACCGAACCCACAACCTTCGCATTTCGCGTGCTATGCTCTACCAATTGAGCTACAGCGGCGTCGTTTTCCCATCCACTTTCTTGGGTATTTATGTGTTCTAGTAGAACCCTGGGAGTGTTAGCCAGCGCCACAACTTGGAGACCTTGTTCCTGCCATATAGTCATTAAGTTGCATAGCAGAGTCAACCTTCGAATTATTATATAGTGCTTTGTGGCTAAAAAGCCACTTACCAACCTGTCAAACAAGTCTGAGAAGCTTCCTGCAAAATATAATCAGCTTAAAACAGTAATTCACTCTGCAGGTAAATGATGTACTAACTTAATTAAAAAGTTAAATAGCATTTTATATTGTTAAACTAAAAGCAAGTTTGACATTTTGCACTGCCTAGCTGTTGCCTTCTTTTCAAACTTAAACATGACACAGTACAGAGTAAGCAGGTAGCATGCAAAGGAGGACTCGTGATAAAGTAGTGTTCCAAAGCAACACTCCTAGCTGGATCAATCACTTTTGTTGATATATTTTCATGTGACCCTAATTGGTTTAGGGCAATACCTCACACAAATGATGCAACACCTTGGATGATGCGTCATACAAAATTGAAAGTATCTCACGATGTGATCAAACGATAACATTGTCCACAGTCTTGGAAGTGTTAACATGCTGTTTGCACAAGAAAGTGCAAAGTGATTCATATAGGTAGCAAATTCATCAGTGCATCTATAGCCTCAGGTAATTCTGAGAATCTATGTTGACTCGCAATTGAGAAGCCACTGCACACAAAAAGGTGTATTCAAGTAATGGTCCATGCTGAATAATTTCCCACCTAGTGAAAAGGCAAATGTGGCAGGCTAATGGGCTAGGGCAAATAGATTGCTAAATTCTGATAACACCTCCAATGATATTATTGAAATAGGTGATAAAAAACAGCACAGGTAAAATTGCAGTTATGACAAAATTTTAAAAGCACCTCTGCAAACTGCTGGAACCCTGAGCATCATGCCTGTTCTACACGCACATATGTTGCAGCGCAATATACATCTCAGACGCAGGCGCCTCCACACATCACTTTGTGATCTCCTCACAATAAGGTTAAAAAACAGTCTGGCACAAGCTACCTGATGATTCATTTTGCAAGCGCCAGCCAAGTGCTGATGGTGGTAGAGCGAAATTGAAGTTTGTCCTTGTATGGAAGCCTCGGCCCATGTTTTATCAATTCTAGTGGCAAAGCGCACCTTTTACAGCACACATAAATCTTAAATTAGACTGCTTGCTGATGCTGTACGGTAAATTCCTGTAAAGAAACTAAATCACACAGAAAACATTTAGAATACCAAACTAATCAAATACTGGCTTGAATACATTTGTGCATTAGGGAAGCAAGGTGTAATGTACACTGTTGTAGCAAATTTTTACTCATGTATGGTATACTTGTATGACACAGCAGAGTTAATTTTTGAGTTCTTACATAGCAATGACTATCTACAGGTACATTTTGTAAGGCTTAGGGAAACTAATTGTTAGTAGAACTGTGTATGTACACTGGCACTGAGAAATTGGTTATAATAGCGGCAGCTTATAATGGACCAGTGCAAAAAAATGCCCGTTTGTGAGACACCAACTAGCTATTTTACCACGAAGCACTCCCTGGCCTTAACCCATATAAAAAGCACTGGGAGGACCAGAGAGGGTACAGTACATTGGCTTACACTGATCATGATGAGGTCCCGTCATCCAGCTAGCGCCAAGGTACAATAAGCATGTCCAGCCGTCTATAGAGTGAAAGAAACAAAATAAGATAGCATCAAGTCAGTTGAAAGGCAGATTTGCAATTACAACTAAGGTGACCCAGTCACAGTCATTCAATAATAAATGCCAAGTTGTCGTGTTTTCACTCCCAGATGAAGCACCTACTAGGTTAAAGGTTTTGCTGCTTATTTAGAACAAAACACAAGTGAAATTTGTACATCAGCAGACGATTTAATTTGGAATTGTATAGATGAAGTAGACATTGCAGTTATATTTTTGTTTTGCTATAAAGTGGGAACGCTACAAACTGCACAGTCACTGACACACACGCGCAGACACGCAAGAACAAAAGGACACAAAATAGGGCGAGTTCAGTCTGGTTCAGCATTACAGCCATTCTTCGAATGCACTCCTTTCGGTTGGTTCGTGCTACGTTAACCACAAAGACTAACAAGCAGGGCAAAGTTCTGACTGGTGTTGCGGAAGTCATGGAGCGCGGTAGTGCTGAACGGCTGAACACAAGCAGACCCTCGTATAAAAGTAATGACGAAAACTCGCAGGGCAGAAGAGCCCATATATCAAGAACTGTCGCGGGTAACACCTAAAAATATTCACATTGTTGACGAAAAACGAAGTGCTATGTATTTCACTTACCGGAAAAAGTGTTATCCGAACGTGCGACGTACAAAGACGCACCGAGACACGAAGGCGGCGAACGCAGATCCCGCCATTGTGGTAGTAAGCCGTCGGCGAAAACACGCAATACAGCCGATGTCACGAAGCACTGATGCAAAACACACGGCAAACAGCATCAGCACAGCTAAATGACTCCAATTAATATCCAGTATAAATGTACAGAACGGCTTAGAATGACGCACAACTGGAATAACGAACCCACGACCAGCCCACGACCGAGACATTGCGGGCGGCAATGGCCGTTTTTTCAAACTTCCTGCCTCCCAGTGTTTCCAGCACAGAATGAGATGTCCGACAAATTTGGATTGTGTCGCCGAAGTGATCGCAGCGCGGTGGCTCTGCGACACCGCTGTGCAACGCCGGCGTTTCGCTGCTGCGCGAGCATAGAATGGCTTCCAGGCGTCGTGTGCGCGCCCCGTATGGAAAACAATAACACGCCCTTGATTGTTGAAGTTCTGGTGTGAAATTATTTAATATCAAAGCCAATTAACTTATGTTGCTTCCAACGAGTTCGATTTGTCTGTGGCGCCGACGGCCGACGGTAACCGCACTTTTAACACGTCGTTTGGCATTTTATGCACTTTTAGACAAAAAGATCTAGAAAAGTTCTTGAGTTAGACATTCTGAATATGTTTACGAAAACAGACTCTAGTGGCACCAGTAGTGGGTTTTGCCGCAGATAGAATATATACTAGCATATTCCAAGTGCTGAGGTTATGTTTAGAAGAAATTCTATTTTCAGTCTTATCATAGACCAAGACGTCTATAGCCGTTTGTAGCCGTTTCAAGAAGTTTTTAAGAGGTTCTGTGTTTCGTGGGTAGATCCTCGTTTTGGCGCGCAAAACCAAAAAAATTTAATTTTAAATTACAACAATCCATGTCACGGCTGCTGTTCGTATGGCAAAAATTAAGAGCACAGCGAAGGCGAGCGACAGTGCGGATGCACTGACAATGTTCATTCCGGGAAAGGTTTTGTTGTATATATCATACTGCACACGTACGTGATAAATGAAATAAACTGGGCACTACACACAAGAAAGAAATAGTGAAAAGGTCAAATGAAACCAGTGAACCACTCAGCTATCACTGAATTGCATAACCTAAGCTTAATTATCTTTCTGTGGGGGAGCTATTCAAGGCTGATCGAGACAACTTGAGCTTACCTCTTTTTATGTGATACGCTTAATCTATTTTGCGCGTCACTTGGTCTGGGTTGCGAAAAACATTTTTTTTTGTCGCAAAGCATTGCTAAATGCGAGATTAAAGTTACAAAATTTATACTTGCGAATGACGCAATGGCCGTATAGGTACCAAAATTGGCATAGTATGACAAGAGAGCATAAAAAACATATATGATAGGCCATGACATGAATGTCATGACATGCGTGTTATGTAGGTCATGAAAGTGCCGCCTACGTCCTGATGTGTACCAAGATTGGCATAGTATGACAACAGTGTATGACAAACCTAAATGATAGGTCGTGACATAAATGTCGTTACATGTACGTGTCATGTAGATCATGAAACAGCCACCTACGTCTTGGTGCTCTCATGGTTGTTTCGTTAACTTGGTAGGCTCCCTGCATAGGCACCAAGACTAAAAAAAAAAAAAAAACCGGCAGATCCCACGCCCTGTGGGAATCGATATTATGCGAAGCAGTGTGCGCGGACCCTACCAAGTTAACGAAACGACCATGAGATCACCAATACGTAGGCGGCGGTTTCATGACCTACATGACACGCATATGTCATGACATTCATGTCATGACCTAGCATTTACGCTCATCATACGCTCTTGTCATACTATGCCAATCTTGGTACATACCAAGTTAACGAAACGACAGTGAGAGCACCAAGACGTAGGTGGCTAGATAGATACTGTGAAGGGGGCAAATGTTCGCCGAAAAATGCTTCGCATTTATAAGCCGGCAGATCCCAGGCCCTGTGGGATCAGCCGGATGTTATGCGAAGTAGTGTGCAGGGAGCCTACCAAGTTAACGAAACAACCATGAGAGCATCAAGACGTAGGTGGCTGTTTCATGTTCTACATGACACGTATATGTAACGACATTTATGTCACGACCTATCATTTAAGTTTGTCATACACTCTTGTCATACTATGCCAATCTTGGTACACATCAGGACGTAGGCGGCACTTTCATGACCTACATAACACGCATGTCATGACATTCATGTCATGGCCTATCATATATGTTTTTTATGCACTCTTGTCATACTATGCCAATTTTGGCACATACCAAGTTAGCGAAGCGACCGTGTGAGTACCAAGACGTAGGTGGTTAGATAGATACTGTCAAAGTGGCAAATGTTCGCCAAGAAATGCTTCGCATCTAAAAGCCGGCAGATCCCACGCCCTCTGGGAATCGATGTTACGCGATGCAGTGGGCAGGGAACCTACGAAGTTAACGAAACAAGCATGAGAACACTAAGACATAGGCGGCTGTTTCATGACCTACTACATGACACGCATGCCATGACATTCATCTCATGACCTATTATTTATGTTCGTCATACGCTCTTAATTGTCATACTATATGCCAATTTTGGTACATACTAAGACGTAGACAGCTGTTTTATGACCTACATGACACGCATGTCATGACATTCATGTCATGACCTATCATTTATGTTCGTCATAAACTCTTGTCATACTATGCCAGTTGTGGTACATACCAAGTTAACGAAACGACCATGAGAACACCAAGACGTAGGCGGCTATACAGATACTGTCAAGTGCCACTGTTGCCAATAATTGCTTCGCACTTAACAGGAATAACAGTATTTTATCCGCTGCTGAGCTTTACTCTATTCGACGCTTAAAGTGACAAAGAAAAGCAATAAAAAAGGCGCATCGTGTGTCATAGAGGTTACCGACAAGTGGAGAGACTATAAGTTCGCGGCAGCAACATTTAAAAGAACAGCTGCAAATGCGAAAGACAACTTTGAATGTAAGCACTTCGGCTTTCTTCCATAGGCTACCAACAGAGGAGAACTCTTTAGATTTCTGAGAAATGAAAATATCCTTCTGGCACAAATAAACGTCGACTATATGGTTCCAACGCCCTCTGAATTGGTAAAATTAGTGGAACATATTGCTAAAGGTCTAGAATATCGCTTTAAGTCGATTTTGCCCTATCACGCACTCATGGTGAAGACTTCGATGAAGTTATAGTTTCGGAGCTGAAAAATTGTACTAAGCCAGCTGCCTGATTCAGCGCCAGGTCCTGATGGCATTACTATGGCAATAATAAACACTTTATTTAAGATATGGTCACACGCATTACTTGCCATGCTAAACCATTCTAATAAAAATTCGTGAATTCCTCCTGAATGGAGACTTGCAAAAGTAGTCCCATTATTAAAAAAGCAAGGTGCCGGTTATGTACTAGATAACATTAGGTCTACATATAACCTAGTAAAACTCATCGAAAGAATCTTACATGACCGCATAGATAATTGGCTGATAGAGAACATGATTTTGAGCCCATGTCAAATTGGCTTCAGACGTGGGTGCTCGATTTGGTGCGCCCATATCGACCTAGAAAGTAGTATTCAACTTTGGATATCACTAAGGCGTATGACAGTGTAGAACATGTACGCGCTTTAGAATGCAGGTCTGCCAAATTATTTTGTCGTGTGGGTTTATAAATTTTTAGACGGCAGGGAATTTCACTGCTCTCTACGCAGATTGTCTTCTTTAACGTACCAACATTCAAGAGGTCTACCACAAGGATCAGTCCTATCGCCATTCCTGTTTAATGTTTTACTGAGAACTGTATCTTTGCAACAGGATGTGCATGTGTACTGTTTGATATGGGGCCGTTTCCTGAGCCTACTTCGAGTTCCCCAGACCACATCGAATCGCACCACAGCTAAGTAAGGAATGCAGAAGCAGTTGCCACATTCCTGAGGCAATGCGCCGTGACAACCTGACGGCTGTAATGCGCCGTGACAACCTAGCAGCGTCGCCCCCGTCCGCCTTTGAAGAGGGCATTGCAAGTCAGCAAGGCAAGACCGCAGGAAGCCGCCGGGTGTGACACCACCGCACGGGCGCCTACCATTGGCCGAAAATGGCGTCACCTGAGCGGGCTCTCCCATTGGCCAAACGTGACGTGTCTTCCAGAGATCGAAGGGCATAAAGACGCAGACCGGGAGCAGCAGGAGAGCATTCCTAGAGGATTCCTAGAGCATTCCTTGATTCATCTCTCTCGAACTTCTTGCGACGGGCCGCAGCGTCCGAGTTGCTGCCGACCCGTAATGACTACGACTGTTAATTGACTCTCACTGTAAATAATGTAAAATAAACCTCCCAAGTGTTTCATCCCAAAGTCCGTCCTCAACTCCTACAGTACGTATACACAGACGACATAGCATTTTTTGCTGCATAGGTAGATTTACGTGCTTTGCACCAGTCCTATATATGAGCCGCCTAGAATTGAGGCTTGATGGCATTAACCTCTCTCTTAATATCAGAAAAAGCGCCGTCCTAATTTTCCGTCAAAGCTTTCCTGTTGAAATTTCGATTCTTTATCGACAAGAAAGTATCCCACAGCTAAATTCACTTAAATATATGGGAGTAATGTACACAGAAAAGCTTAAGTTGAGTCCGAATATAGATCATATTACCCCAAAGGGAGCACGCGCAGTAGGAATGCTGCGTATACTTATCAGCAATCGATCACGGTTGCGTCGGCATGCCCTCATCATCACAATCACAGCACAATCATCTATTGCATGCATGTTCGCCCGATAATAGAGTTTGGCTGCGCTTTGTTTTCTGGCGGGCCTGCATACAAAATTCGGCCTCTGGTTCTATTAGAACTAAATGCATTACGTTTATGTCTTGGGCTTCCTAAATTTGTCGCTAATGATATCCTATATCAAGAAACACACCTGCGTTCTCATGCGATTTCATATCCTAACAATACAAAATGTTCTAAAGATATATGCATCACCACAGAGGAGATCACAATATCTTTTCATTAACGAATCCGCCTAATTTTTTAGCTATCAATGATGTCGCTCACGTTGCCTTCAAGTTGTTTTGGTACAGAAACTATTGGACCCATTAAATGTTCACCTATACGAGGTAGTCTTACTAAATTCCTCTGTTCCAGTCGCTAAAATTGAATTTGATGATATTTTTCCAGACAATGCCAAACATCTTCCCTATAAATATCTGAGTAGTATTTTGGAAGACCACCTTGCACACCTGGATACAAAGGCCGTTATAGCAAGTGATGCTTCCGTCTGTGAAGAACAGGCAGGTGTGGTCATTGTATCACCACATCTAAGGTGGTCTTTTTCCATTCGGCTACCTGACTTCAGGCCTATCTTTTAGGCGGAATTATTGGCAATTGTCTGAGCTTTACGCAAATTGCCATCATCTCTTTCATAAGCCGTAATCTTAACTGATTGCCTGTCTGTCCGCTTTTCCCTAACCACACGCAAGTTGTCAGATTCACTAGCAACTTTCTATTCTCTTCTCCCAAGACACTTACGTCTCATTCGCTTAGTGTGGGTGCCACGCTACAAAGGTTTAGCCTTAAACGAATATGCAAATACACTCCTTCCTGTAAGCAGGCAGGAAAAAAAAAAAAACTTCACTCGCAGTAGCATCTCACGATGGTCCTATAATCCCCATTTTACCTACGTCAGCCTTCGTCACTGCAGCGCGATTCAGAAAATATACTACTGCAAATAACTTCGCGCAATTATCGTTGTCAGCATCTGATTTCCCGCATCTCAATTTTCCTTGGAGCAGCAAATGGTGCGCCACTAGAAAAGTTCAAGTAACGATTACGAGACTACGGTGCCGAGTCCCCCCACTGAATGTTTAGCTCCACAGGTCTGGTCTGGCTTATATCGCCCTTGTGCCCTTTATGCAACGAGAATGAATCTCTTGAACACTTCTTTGTGGCATGACGCCGTTTCATTATTCAAAGGAAAAGATTTTTTGAAGATCCCTTCCAAAAGCTTGGCTTGAATTTTACTCTTCCTTTATTTCTTTCCTTTTGGGCTACCGCACTAGGGGACGGCCACCGGAACGTCTGTGAAGCCCTCCGCATCTTTCTGCGTGAGTCAAAAATAATTGCATGCTAGAATTCTTCTTAACACTTATTATGCTCACTAACTTCTTTTTTATGTAATACTTATACAACTGATTATTCATATCTGTAACAGTAGACACTTTAAATCCCATTTGTAAGATACTTATTTCATTTCACCCTAATTTATTAAAAAAATTATAGCAGTTTTTGCACCGCCCGATTCATGGCCGATCCCCCAGCGTGGGTTTTGCCATTTCACTGGGGAAAAAGAACAAGATTACCGACGTCAGTCAACGACAAATGACAAATACAACGCGCTCACTGCTGTCATTGCGCAGCTTCTCGCTCTTTTTGCACGCGCAGGCAAAACATAGCGATTGCATAAAAGCACTTATGTGCGAAAGTTATTAACTAGGTAAGAAAAAGCGAAAAGGTAGCTCGTACCTGGCTGTAGCTCAACCTGTGTGGACGCCAAGTTTTATTGTTATTTTGTGCAGATTCTCATTCCCGCCCATCACACTGCCCCTTCTAGCCACCATAAAGTAACGTACTGTACTTGTGTCCTCATTTATCCGTGGATAGATACTTCGAAATGTTAACAAAACCCTGCTCAGTAGTTTCTGCGCTATTCCCACACAATATGAATCAATAGGCTGTGTCCACATCACGCCGCCTCCTCAAAGCAATAAAATTATTCTCTAAGACCATGTTTTTGTGTATCGCGGGCGCCGAAACTAACTGCTGACGTCATGGCCGCCATTTTCGCACACCGCGTGATCGGCCGCGACCAGTCAGCAAGTATGGAGGAAAGAAATAAGCGTCACTGGACTGGCAAAGTCGGCCCAACACGTGGTCATGTCACATAAGTTATTGTGTTTTCTTCCGAAAAGACATATGCGTGCGACAACACAAGGTGTGTCAGCCGAGCATGGAGGCAGGAAAGAATCCATGCAGCCCAAGCTGCCGAGCGCAGGGTCCCGTGTTGGGCCGGCTTTTTAAGAGAGAAAAAGCGAAAAGGATGGCTTCATAGAGAGTTAGCTTGAGAAGGCGTTGTGGAAATTTTCAATGGCAGATACGTCTGGAATTTTCACCTATTCAACAGGCTTTGCTTCCAAAGACACTCACTTGCTGTAATTCCATTTACTACACTTGTTGACTGCTTTAAGCAGTCATATTTTTACAGAACTGTAGTTGAGAGGAATAGGCTGTATGACAAAATAGCAACCCAGAATTCGCTGTTGACTTTGGAAACATGTACCATCAATGGCAGAATTTTGTTGTGACCGAAATTGAGTGTTTTGCAATTATTTTTTGCGATGGCAATTATATGGACACTCCAGGCGAATTTTAGCCGTAGGCGTCGCCGTGATGTTCCGCATGAAGTCCAAGTGCGATCAGATCGCGGCCGCGCCGAATGCTATAGGTGCGAGGGAACGTACGCGCCGAGATGGAGGGTGACTTGGTGTGACGGTGTCTTCTCGCGCGCGCAAAAGGGGAATGTGGGAAAGGTGCAGGTCAACTTTTCGCGCGCGCAAGGGAGTGAGCGGGGAGATGAGTGTGCGCTAGGAGGGGGGAGGGGAAGTGTAGCGGGCGTCTCCGCTACTATACTACTACTCCGGCCGCGGCAGCGCATGGCGCGGCTGCGCGCGTTCTATCTTGGAGGTGATCTGCCGCGGGCTCGAAGTCTAGCCGACTCGAGCGAGGTAGCTGATGGCTTCGTACGCGCTATGTTGTCGCGTGCCCACTTCGCGTTGAAGCGAGAGGCAGCACGAAGTCGAATTCGCTAACTGCTGCTGTCGCTCTTCATCACGCTGATGACAGAGAGTCTCCGCGGTCATCGAGTGAGATGTGTTCGTGTTTGCCTGTGCGCGCGTGACATCGTGCTTGTTGATTTAGTAAGATAATGTTTAAAGCAGTTTGTACAGCTGGTAAAGCTACTAATCTTACTGCATTTAGCTGTCTCATAATTTACTATCGAAATGAATGCTCCGCCTTTCGGGCAAAACTGCGACTTTTTCATTCATTATTTTATCATATTTTCACTTTTTTTTTGTTTCATCATCTATTATTTGTACCCAGAATAATAAAAAAGGTGATGCCTGTCATGTCGTTCACAATAACTTGTTCTATATTGAATGTAGTTCCCCCATTTTGTTTCTGGTCTGTCTAGTTACACGTGTACCATGCTGCTAATGTCATGCGTAAAATCGCAGTATGAATGAATGAATGCCCAGATTTAAACACGCGTTAAGGAACCATCGGGGATCCAAATTAATCCAAAGTTCTTCAGAACGGCGCATCTCATTGCCGCAGTGTTGCTTCGGGACGTTAAACCTCATGAATCAATTGATCAGCAGTTCACGATCAACGTTTCTACTCCCCACCGTATGAGCTTTTATTCCGACACAACTGTACGATACGCCAGGGTATGGAACCAGGGATGGTAGGAGATGAGAAGATGAAGAAAATAAATTTGAAGAGAATAAAAGTCATATGTCATAGTTAAAGCTTAATGGGAAAAACCTACGTTATTATATAAATAAACGCGCACCAAGAAAACTGATAAGAAAGAAAAGTTTAGAAGGTGATTCAACCTACAGTTGACGTCGGTGAGAGGCAATGTCTTCCTGAGCGAGTTGGGGATGAGAATCGAATGAAGCCACTCCTCAGGGCACCCTATCGCGTCACCCCTCGTGTGAGGGGAGCAGGAGTAGCGTCGGACTACTTAATGATTTTACTGCGCTATCTCAGGGAACGGCCAATATTTTTACACTGCACTACCTTCGGGATCGGCCCAAATGTTTAGACCGCACATCTCCGGGATTGGCCCACGAAAGAGGCTAGAGAGAGAACTTTTATTGTCAGGAAAGACAGACAGGTCAATGAGCAAAAAACAGACATACCCGATTCGGAAAAGTGGGGTTAACTCCCCATAGAATACAATGTCCTCAAGATAGAAGAAAAAAAAAAAATGTTTGCATGGTAGTAGCCTCCTCGTGTTGGCCGAGGAAGCATCATTCGCCCCGGTCAGCGCGTCCCACCTTTTGATTCATTCTATCATTATATGTGCGTACAACCACACGATTCCTGGCTAATCTCTCATTGTGGGTACGTGCCATGTTTTTAAGGCTCATCGTCATCATTGCTCGTGCGGCCGCGCCCGTAGTGCCAGACTCGAGCCACAGAGAAGATGAGGAGCGCAACGGTCGCCTTGCCACCTAACCAATTTATTTTATTTTATTTATTGAATCATATTACCACCCGATTCGTGGCCTACCCCCCTCAGTGGGTTTGTGCCATTAACTGAGGCTTCATCATCATCATCATCACCTCTGAGCAGGCCGTCGACGCTCGCCGGCGTCCCGCCGAACGTACCTGAGGCCTGCGGAAGTAGCAGCGCCAGCAAGCAGCAGGAGCCCGCGGTGCCGTTCGGCGAGGGCCGCTACCAGCTCATGGCGCTGTGCAACGCCGTGTTCGCGGGCGCAGACTTCCTATGCCACCTGTTCAGCGTGCGGCTTACGGCGCACGTCGTGGATCACTGGTGCCGGCCCACGGAGGCGTTCACCAACGTGACCGCGAAAAGCTGGAAGGAACTCGCCGTTCCTATCCTGGAAGACGGCACCCGCAGCCACTGTACCAGGCACGCGGGCTGCACTCGCTGCAGGGCTTTGAAGGGCTTGACTCTAAATTGTCCGCCGGACTTGCGTGGGTGGCGCCTTTAGTACGGTGCGGAAAGCGGAGAGAGGCTGGGCCGCTATTTCTAGAGGCCATGGTATTGCATCAGTGTTGGAATAGTTAGCAATGCGGAACGTTGTTGGCACGGTCAGGGTTTCAACTGCGGTGCAATCGGAGACCGTTAAACGCCGAGACCGTCAGTGGTACGTAATTTGATGTAATACCCGAGAGTTTCCGCGCTGTACATGCAGTGCCTGTATACTGAAGATGCCCATTCACCGGTTGGTTAGCACCATCTTCGCGGAACATCTCCTGAGCCATATAATATGTATTTGTCTTGTATAATGCAGGAACAGCTTGATTTTTAGTTAGAAGGCGCACACAACCTGGGGGAAAATAACAAGGCTGAACGGTGCGAGTATTACGGTATATTAAAACTTGTATTTCAGACATTGTAAGCGGAAAGAGTGTTTAACGACCTGAACGGGCTTCTCAGACTAACAATAGGTTGCGGTGGAAAGAGTGAAAGTATCTGCAAAATTTATTTAGTGCTGATGTAATGAATGAAATCAGAACGTGCAAGAAGCCTGGTAAATATGTTTCTTGGTTGTAACGAGGGTGAAGCCTTGAAGTTGACTCACGCTTGCTTAAATTTTATTTATTTATTTTCTATTTAGACAATACTGCAGGCCTTGCAGGGGCCGATACAGGAGGGGAATTGGTATAAAAAGAAGGGTCAGTAAAGATGTACTGAAATGCCCAAAAAGGAACAATGGCATAAGAACATAGCAAAGAAGAAACATAAGCTATACATTAACTGCAATTCACAAATACAACAAAAGGTGTACAAAAATAACTGCAAAGACACAGCGCATAGAAAAAGAAAAGTAAGAAAAGCAGAAGAAATATAATTGTCAAATGCAGCATGCTTAAGAGTCAACACATTTGATGTATTCTGTGCTAGTAAAAATAAGGATAACGAATTGTAGTAGTTATTGTGCGCGGAAACAAGGAATATTTAAAGTGTTTGTCCTACCGAAGAAGGGGTTTAATGACTAATCGTGTCGGTGTCTTGTCAGACGTCCTGTCAGGGGTTGGATGTATTGTCCTTAAGGGATCGCTGGTTATTCTTAAGCAGAAAGAGAAACTTCAGCCTCTGAATTTTTCTTCGCAACTGCAGTGTTTGAATATCATGCTTAACCATTAAGTTAGTTGGGGAGTCTGTTGAACGATATTTAGAGAATATAAAACGAACAGCTTTTCGTAGATTTTTTTCTAAGGCGTGAATGTATTGTTTTATTTCCAATTCCCAGATAATAAATACATATTCAAATTTAGGCCTTGTAATAGAGCAGCTGGAAGCCCTATAACGTAAAACTATTCCAATATATTTTAGTCCAATCTTCCGATATCAAGTTTACGTAACCGCCGACGAAAGCATCGGAGGTAGGTGGGGTGACCCATCATGTTGTTTTAACAGCCGAATCAAACGCTCTCCTTGTTTGTAGGAGGTCACTTTTGTTTGCTGTCAAAGCGAATAGCATGCCTACCTTGGCAGGCTTTTCTTAACTAATTGGCTGACAAGAGGCGAGGAGCCCACAGAAATGGAGAGGCTTAAGGTGGGGCCGCGCTAGCTCAGTGAAAGTAGATAACCTAATGAGGAGGGTGGTGCCGGCGTCAGAGATTGGTCCGCCTCCCCTTGCTTGCGGTGGCAGGTCGAAAATCATGGCGGCGCGCAACGAAAGTTTAAAAATGCCCCCAACACAGATCCTCAGTGAAGTAAAAGTGGCAGTGACGTCGCATACGTGCCGTAAAGGCTCGATAACGTTATACTGCCAAGTAAAATTTTTTCTTATACGTAAATAAATCCGTCCTCCCCGGCAGCTCCAAGTAGCCAGTGCCAGAGCGATTGGTAGGCAGGCGTCTTCTATTCCTTTCGAAACAGGGCACTTCACCCCTCTCCAGCTATTCCGCAAAAAGTTCAGTTTTGTTCGGCATATGAATGCATCTTTAATGCGTACACGTCACTTTGACGTGGTGAGCTTTCGCCATTTTGTGACGTCGCGTGACAGAAAGGCGAATTGGGTGCAGCCTGAAAACTTTTGACCAATAACGGAGGGCTGATGGCGATAAAGGTGCGGAATCTGAAATAATCATTTTCGATTTGTTCGATCGAATTACGTATAATCAGTATGTACATGTCATATCAAATGGGAAGTTCTCGCAGTTTTCGTGGCGTCGTGTGACAGACAGGCGAAGCGGGGATATCCCGAAAAATGTTCGACCAACCGTGGAGGGCTGATTGCAGAAATGGAATACCAAGCTTGGAATAGCTTTACGTTATAGCGCCCCAGCACTAACAGCAGTAAGCGAGAAGTTTGGTTTCCTAGGTGAAAATTTTAAGAGTCATGGTGAAACTTCTTCCAGTGAAGACTTAGCCAAACATGATTAGCGTCGGCGTTGTCCCTCGGCGTAACAAAGCGAAGAATGAAAGAAGGAACGTGGAGCGCTGCTGGCGATGAAAGATGTCTGCGCATCTGCGGCAGCGTAGAAGACACGAAAGAAGACACGTAGAATGTAGAAGACACGAAAGAACGACAATAACACAGAAGGCCCGTCCTTACAACTTCCCCTTCTTCTACTAGGGGGGGGGGGGTACATTTATTAGTTACCCTTTTCTGCACCTCGCATAGAACGAGTATACGCGCTTGAATCCTCGAACGCAGCGGATAATAGAACATCTCCAGGTAGACATCACGGCGATGAAATTCAGTTGTCATCTGCATGATCTGGACACGTCGGCGGCGATAGTTCTTGCATTTAGAAAGGCAGGGCCCCCCGAAGGGGGCTTGCCCCCACAAGCGCTCTTAACGCTGAGAAGCCACAGATGACGAACACGCACGCACGTAGGGCCAGCTTTGGAAAAACGTCGAAATTATCTTGCAAAAACTTCAGCTAATGATATTTCAGGGCCCGTTAACTTTTCAAGTATATCGTTTCCAAGAGTATGATCGGCTACGTTCTGCGAGTGTTGACCGCTCAGCGTTTTGAAAGGTGGTTGCGGTCCGCGTCAACGCCAAGTGGCCTGATCCCGAGCGGCTGCGCATGCGCGCAGGCTCGAACCTCCTGACGGCGGCCCGTGTTCCCACACGGTGTCCTGCGATGCGTGGGAATTCGATCTGAGCGAATACGGCGACAACATCGTGAGCGAGTGGCAGCTCTTGTGTCAGCGACACTGGCTGCTCGAGATGTCGCTCTACACCAACTTCGTGGCGTCGGTGGTGTGGGTACCATTGACGGGGGTGGCGGCGGACCGCGTGGGCCGTCGCATCGTCGTCTACGTCTCCATCCCAGCGCTGCTGATCACGGGGTTCACGAGCAGCCTCACTGGGTCATTGCAGTTCCTCGTGGCGTTACGCGCTGTGGCGTCGGCGACCGTCGTCTCCGTGGCGACCGTCGCGTTCACCGTACTTCACGAGGTGGTGCCGGCCGATCGCCGCACGCTGTACTGCTTCGCCGCCCTGGCCCTCGCACAGGTGACGCACCAGTTGGCGCGGTCGCCTGGCTACACAGGTTGCTTTGCAGAGGTGACCGGCCAGCATGTTTTCCGATACGACATTCCCATGCGCACGCTCAGACGTTAAGAGGGCATCAGTGTCCCTGTAATTGATTCCCGTAGCGTGTTTTACACCAAGGAGAGCATAGGGAAAGTTATCTATGCTGTCCTTGGTGCCCTTTTGTTCTCGTTCATATATATATATATATATATATATATATATACTCACAATCATATAACGCTAACAATCAACGAAGCCAAGGAAAGCATAGGGTTGCATTAGCTGTGGTTGAAATTGAAATGTAGAAAATAATGAAGAAAATGGAAATGAAAGGGGACGAAAGGATAACGTGTCGCCGGTGGGAACCGAAGCCACAACCTCCACATTACGCGTGCGTTGCACTACCATTGTGCTACGGCGACGGCTATCAATCTGTCCACTAACTTGGGTATTTATGTTTACTGGATGTAGTCCTGGAGATTGTTAGCCAGCGTCACTCAGAGCCAAAGTGGGTGAACGTGGAACATCCTTTTTGCCCGATGGAGTCAGGTAGCACGTGAATTTAGGAGAGCCGGCACGTGGCTAATAAACCCTCGTATGCTACCTAAGGACGTCAAGGCTGCCAGATTCGAGACCATATATACAGCGTCTTCCGTATTTGGCCGGTGGACTTTAAAAAATCCTGCCCACAAATTACTCGTCTAATCGAGAGCAAACATCACTCACAGGACAATGCGTTGGCGGGCTAGTTGGTGCGAATCCATGAATACTTTGTTTAGCGCAAAACGACAGAGACTGTCAATGTTGTGCAGCCGTATTTCTAAAACAAGTAAAAAACCTAATTGTGAAAAGAACCACGTGAAGTTTGTAGATTGCAGAGTCGGTGTGGTTTATGATTCCCTTGTCATGTGGCAAAGTGTATGTAGGGCAGTCAGGCCGCTGTGTTAACGAGCGCCTTAGAGAACATGAGCGATCCATACCAACAGGCACAGGTTCCCATTTGGCTCAGCATTGCAAAACATGCAAGTGCAAACCCATGTTTCGTGAGACCACGATTTTGAAAAAGAGCCGTGACACCACCGCCCGAGAGTTATCGGAAGCTTTTTTCATTCAGTCATTGGGGTCACAGTGCATTAGTGTGCCTTCCTTAACCTTGTACAGCGCTGAATTTGGTTTTTTGGATTCTGTCGCATGAGTGCGCTCTTGGGATCGGATGTTGGTGGCTCCACCGCATGGTGCTCACTGCGCATGTTCCTCTGGTTTGAGCGGTCTATAAAGGAGTGACGCAATAAAATGATGTCAGTTGAGAGTAGCGCCTTGTCCTGTCGTCTTTCTTGTCTCTGTCGTTTTGCGCTAAACAAAGTATTTATCGCTCACAGGGTAGCATATTGTATTGTAGTTGTCTGGGATGTATTTAAACATTGGTACTTGCCTGCATTTTGTAGAATGAAGCAGAAACTGCTTTCGGCTACGAGCACAGTTTTTGCAGACGGGAGCCAAGCTGTGATCCGACAGGTTGCGCCATTTGGCGGACCGCGAGGAAAACAACTTCTCGGCTCGGGGCATAGGAGAGAAGCGCTCTTGCTTCAAAGATGCAGTTCGTCTGCCCGTCGAATTGGATGTCGCAAAAAGAGTCGTGTGTGTGTGCGTGTGCGTGCGAGAAGCACAACACAAAACACTGGAACAATAATAATTCAGACAGAGTGTTGTTTTCTAACCCTATCTTTACTCACAAACATGCACATTCATGTCCTTGTGAAGAGGTGACGAACAGTAAAAACAACACTTAGCACGCCGCTACTCGTGACCGTGACATGAATTAAAGCTTTTATTTGACAACAGCGACATACCTACAACAGTATCATGTAGGGTGTGTTAGGGGAAGTTGCTTTCACTGTAATTCTAGCTCATTCACCTATACCACTGCACGCATTTTTTTCTCTCGCTTGGTTGATTTCGTGGTTTTTGTCTTTACAAGGCCACGAATGTACATATGTAGATGTGCGCAAGTTCGCGAATAAAGTCAGTGAGAAGATAGCGCTCTGTCTACGTTTCTTTTCTTTCCCGCGTTTATAGCGCACTTATGCACTGAACGCCCCTGTGCGCATATAATGCCCCTGATAGCCATCTCTAAAGAACACATACATCTTAATAGAACATCGCATGCTATTCAATGACTTACTTGAATTTATAAACTTAATTATGTATGGCCTTCCCAATCTGGGGCTATCGGGCATCTGCCCGTTCTTAGCCAATACCCCAGAATTGAATATAGGCGTCTGCCACTGTGACACAGGGGTAAAGAAACCTTAAATACGCTTACATATGTGTCATATTTCTCTACGAATGCACCTCTCCTCGACATTATCCCCTCGACAATCATCATACATCGCCTTTGCCATCGTGACATCGCTGCTTCGACGTCTCGCAGTGTGCCATCCGCACAAACCGACGTTTGGATTTCAGCTTCGATTGTGCGCGGTGTACAGCGCTTAAACATTGCACGAGATTAAAGTCGTGGCCCATGTACGTGGTGCATAAGCATAAACATTGCATGGGATTAGATGTTGCGTATGGTACAAATAACGACAATTGTATGCGCACCGCATTTAATTAGCTTTATATAATTTAATTAACCGCTTAACTAAAACTTCGCTTCACCATACGTAGATTCGAACATGTGCGTTGGATCTGTATAGCTCTTTTTTTATTTGTAGTATAGACGCACCTATTTCCACAAATGAGGCTTGGTCTGCGTGCATGTCATCGCCGCTATACCGTTCGCCATCTTCGCCGCGCTCAAGCTGAGCTGGAAGGTCCTCTACTTGGTGGTCATGGTTCGCACGTCGCTTCTGGTTATAACTTTGTACACCATGGATGAGTCATACCTGTGGCTGTTGGCCAGTTGGCGGACTAAGGAGGCCGATCGACCAGCCATACGCGCTGCGCGCATCAACGGTGTCCCACCGGAAACCTGCCGCACCGCCGTGTTCCAAGGAAGCCGAAACGGAGACGCCGAGACCGCTGCCGGCCGGCGACCGCACTCCATATTTTCGGCCAAGTTGCGGGACCGCACGCTTTTAATATCCAGCATCTGGGCGGCCATCAACTTCGGCTACAGCCAGGCCAACCTGACTGACATCTTCCCCGTGCGTCCCAGGGCCGTGTTCGTGGGAGTCCTGTTACTGGGGCCTGCGCACGCCGTGCTCTGTCCGGCTATTCGCTTCGTCGGCCTTCGGCGAGTCATTGTCGGCTCGGCGCTCATTTTCAGTCTAATTTCACTGTGCCTGGCCACCACGTACCGCATACAGACGCCGCTGAGCGGAAGCATCGTAGTCGTCGCGTTACGGCTTATGTGAAATTTGGCACGACAATGGCACGGTGTACCGGCTTGGTCTTTGCGATCTCCGTGGGCCGTCTGGCCGATAGCTGCGGCGAAATTAGGTTTCACTTAGCACTCGTACAACGCAAGGACTACCCTATCGCTGCCATGACAATCGTCATGGCGACGGTTGCGGTTGCCGCTGAGCACTTACCCGACATCGCCTTTAGCGCACCATCCTCGGTGAATCCTGTGGCACAGTCTCAGAAGTCCAGCGTCACCGTCAACCTTGTGCGCACCATGCAGGACACGCTGGACTCCATGGCAAAGAGACCTGTCCGAAGGACCCGCGGCAGGAGGGCTCTCGGGAGCCAAAAGAGGGACTCGCAAGTTGAGCAGCCTGAACAAAGCGAAGAGCCTCGCTTGCAGATTCCGTTTTTCCTCAAGAACACGGCGGGCCAGTCGTCCAGACGTTGCTCGGCGGGCGCCAGCAGCTCAGCGCACGGCTAGCACCTTCGCTTCGGATAAGCGCCTTGTTCCAGAGACATTAAACAAGGCCACTTCATGAAAATTTGCTTATGTTGTGGTTGCGTGTCATTCGTGCTAGTGCATGTGCCTTTTGCAGCTACTTTTCCCATGCATCCTTTAGCGACTTTGGCTTGAAGCGGTGCTACTTTATACGTCTTACGTTGTGGATCGCTTAAAAAACAAGCAGCTGCTTGGAAGGGTGTGAAAGATCGCGACAACAGTATACACACGATTCTGGCTCAGATCTGCGCCATTTGCATAGAGAAGCAAGATGGAAAGATGGGACTTGGCATTTGAAATGTCGAGGGCTATAGATGCCGATGTTACAACTTTGGTGACGCCTACGTGAAACGGCGTCAAGGGGAGAGAAAAATGCCCGTGTACCGTTTAAACTGCGTCATCCTGAGCTAATTGTAGGCGTTAGAACTATATGAATAATTTCGAATTTCGAATTGTTCCGAGACCAGCCGCATTAGTATATCCTCTGTGCCAAAGTGATGCGCTGTGTGAACTTCTCGCGTGCGACAGGCTTTACTTCATTGGAGGGACATCAGAGTGGTGCGGGGAAAGCTGGGTTGAAGGCTGAGAGCCCTCGCTCCATGTGTGTGCACGCTGTTTGCCGCTGACGCTCCAGGCGGACTTGTCTGTGAGCGGTGCTATACAAATTATTGTATAAATGCTTGTAATACATGCACGGAACGGTTCTTTCACCGCGAAGTTGTTAATGCAACTGTAGAATCGAACTAAAAGTGTAGATAACTAAATGATGTGAACATCAAGCGTCTGCGGCTGCAGTGCAAGATAACTGAATGTTGGATCGGGACGAAACATCCCAAGTAAATACAAGGCGTTAACTACTATATTCATGCGAACTTCTAGAGGTCTGGGCCTGTATGCACAAAAATGTTAGGGTGAATCTGCTAAGAACAGGTGCCACGAAGCCCACCGTGACGTTAGGCCCATTGAGTCGACTCCCGCGAATGCGACCTCCGTTAAGTAGACTTTTCGCTTAATTCGAATGCACTGGAATGGTCGGGCGAGAAACCGTGCAATGCCATGGAATAAAAACTCGTTTAATTCGAACTCAAAAGCATGCAGCAACAGGTAATTCGACCCCTGCCGGCGCTCTCTCACCGCCCGCAGCGGATACTAAGGCTTGAGAAAGCACGAAATTCGGCAGACGGTGCTGCTGCTTCCCGAGCCGCGCGCCGCTTGTTAGTTTACACATACTTTTATTTTCAGAACTTTCAGAACTTTTTCTCGCGCTTTAAGATCAAGGAGCAGTAAGACATTATAGACAACTCTGAGCAAGAACAAACATTCGAATTCGTTAATTTTGCCACTGTTTGTTAATTCGACCAAATCTTGGGGTCCCGCAAGAGTCAAATTATAACGGAAGTTGAAGGTGGCCGGCCAGCGGCAAACAGCACGAAAAAACGGTTAATTCGGTCCCTGGTTTATTGCGGGAGTCGCAAGAGATTCTCAAAAGTTATTTGCAAATAATACCTCCCCTCGAACCAATTACGGCCTATACCAGTCGCGGTAGCTTAACGCATGTGGGGTTGCGCCACTTCGCCAGAGGTCGAGGGTTTGATCTCGACCACGGCGGCCGCATTTTTATCGGGGAGAAATGGCGTACTTAGATTCAGGTGCATCTGAGTCTGGAGTCTCCCGCTATATATAAGCGCGCTTCATGATCGAATCGTGGTTTAGGCACTTTGTGACATACAATTCGCGTCACGCTACGAAAACAATGGCGAAGGTCAGCACGTTAGAGACGCCGATAAACCCAAGAAGTGCAAAAAAAAAAAAAAGGAATACGGACGGCTGGCGTCTGTGTGTACTGTTTGTTATACACTGATGATGAAAAAGTTCGCTAATCAAGTTTTTTAATTGATCACTTTCCAGCACATGCATATCTCAATTTACGAGTTGTAGTCAGTTTGTTCGCGAGGCGTACCCACTTGGAAGGAATTTTTTACGATGAGACCAGTTCCGGGATATTGATTTCCCAAGTGTTCGACGAAATACATGGGCGTTCCACGAATTTTGGTGCCTCAACGCACAAAACATCGTTTTGCTAAAAAAAAGTAAGTGAAACAGCAGCGCATTTTTTACCGCAAGTTTCATAGCGCATATATCTCGAAACCCGTGCCATCCTCAGAATTCGTTCGAAGTCGACGTGCTTTGCAAACTGACCGGCTACATTTCGTGTATTTCACATGTGCCGTAAAGTAATTACTTCGAAACTTAATCAATGGATATTAAATAATTAGTTGATTACGCATATAGATTTTCCGCCTCCTTGATTAACCCGGCCAGCTCAAGGACTAGAGGACACACGCGCGCGCGCGCGCGCGCGCGCGCGCACACACACACACACACACACACACACACACACACACACACACACACACACACACACACACACACACACACACACACACACACACACACACACACACACACACACACACACACACACACACACACACACACACACACACACACACACACACACACACACACACACACACACACACACACACACACACACACACACACACACACACACACACACACACACACACACACACACACACACACACACACACACACACACACACACACACACACACACACACACACACACACACACACACACACACACACACACACACACACACACACACACACACACACACACACACACACACACACACACACACACACACATATATATATATACACACACACACACACATATATATAGATACACACACACACACACACACACACACACACACACACACACACATATATATATATACACACACACACACACATATATATAGATACACACACACACATATATATATATATATTATATATATATATATATATATTAAATATTTTCGTCCACATTCATTTCCATTTTCTTATGTACATTTCAATTTCCAACCCACTAAGGCTCTCTGCAGGTGAGTGAGTTAGTGAAAAACTTTATTGCAGGTCTACCGAGGACGCGAACTCGTTGCGCACCCGGCTAGTCCCACGTCGGGACCAGCAGGTCTAGCCCACCGGCCCGGTCGCGGGCACGCCGGACAGCCAGGATTTGCTTGTCTAGAGCGGGGCTACGCAGAAGCGCGTCCCACTCCTCCTTGCTGAACTTCGAGTATCTCGACCCGCACTCCCAGAGCATGTGTGCTAGAGTGCATGGAGGTCTGCCCGCAGGACGGACAGGCGTCGTCGCGGTATACGTCGGGGTAAACTTCGTGTAGAACGGCCAGACACGGATATGTGCCGGTCTGTAACAGTCTCAGAGAAATGGCTTGCGCCCTATTCAACTTGGGGTGTGGGGGTGGAAAGACCCTTCTAGACACGTAGAAGAATTTCATAACCTCGTTGTGAGTAGCGGGAGCGTCCCTGTGGCCATAAGGGGGAGGGGAGTCGGCGCTCTTTACAGAGGAAGCGCGGTCGGTGAGGTCGCGCGCAGCCTCGTGAGCACCCTCGTGAGCACCCTCGACCGACCCTACATGAGCGGGAATGATGCGTGAGAGCATATGGACTCGAGGCGCTAAGAAGACGAGCAGCTTGCTTGGCGATGGAACCCTTCATAAAAGCCCTAACTGCCGTTTTGGAATCGCTATAGATCTCGGACCCACGGCCGTCTAGCAGGGCGAGGGCGGCGGCGGCTTGCTCGGCGACTTCGGGGTCTGAAGTGCGAATCGAGGCGCTATTGGAAATCTTGCCGCTGGAGTCGACCGCGACAACGGCAAACGTTTTCCCATCGCTGCAGGTAATACAACGTACGGAGTATTCGCGCTCCCCAGATTAAAGATTCTGGAATAAGTCAGGAATAAGGCTCTCAGAATAAGGATGGAGTAGGCGGGTGGCAGTGCCCTTTCAAACGTAATTTCCAAAGTGCCAGTTAACAACGCCGCCGCTACCAGTGGCGACAGATATACTTCGACGCCCTCGCCACACGCACGCGCGCGGAAAACGGCCCGGCACAGATTAGATGAGTTATCAGCGAGAGCTAGGCGCCCTCCTCTTGCTCGCTATTTTCCCGCCGGTCTTTCTGCAAGGTTTTGTTCAACTCGGCACCTCTCTTTACTCTTCTTTTTCTTCCATGACAGGAAAGAGAAGCGTGCTTTACGATCGGCCCTCGCATTGCCGCATTTAGAGGGCAGTATGAACGACAAGCCGAGATATGCCTTCATTCGCATCAGTATTTTTGCGATCATCGAGCAGTGGTTGAACTTCTGCAGTGTTCCGGGTTCCGGGTTTTACAGTGACTAGTGCGCAATCTCAAATGCATTGGTGTGCCGATTCTGCTCTCGGTGCATCAACTTCTCGGAGTTTGAAGTGAACGTGATGATGTCGGCAGCAATGTGCTTGGGAGTGTTCTTAACCCACGGCACTTCGCATTCTTGATCGATCAGTATACTCGCCTGCGCACGGATGTTTCTATTTACCAATCAGGGATCGCGGTCATAAAGTTTTTTTTTCTTTTTTTGGCAAGAGCTCTTTGTCATAAACAAGCTATTTTGCTATAGTTACATTCTCTTTCGAGATTGACCCGTTACTCATTCCTGTGGCAGTTGTCCTCCGCGCGCAAAAATAACCATGAATTCAGATCCGCGCAGCTCCTTTCCGTTAGTAGTATACGCGGGACCTGCAGATAAAAAAAAGAAGTAAAAAAAAACTGAAGAATAAAGAAAAGGGGGAGAGAAAAAAAAACACCGTGAACCGTGCGTTGCTCTTCTAATATGCAAGTGAACAAAAGAAGTGTACAGGAGGTCACGGCATTATCTAGAGATGCTGTGTTTCGCACCGTGCAATTGCACTTCACTAACAATCCCCCCCCCCCCCCCCCCCAAAAAAAAAAAGAAAGTTACGAAAGGCACCGGCGAGATTCGAACTCGCGATCTCCTGTTTACTAGACAGGCGCTTTAACCAACTAAGCCACGGCGCCTCCGACGCCAACCTGATCAGCTGATCAGCTGATGCGCTGATGCTGACGCCAAGCTGAGGAAGCTGACACCCTCGGTTTCCTGTTGTTCTAGTGCGTAAATCGGATAATGCAATATTCAGCACTTTATCAGCTTGCAGCTGACACGCTTTCCACTTCCCCTTGTTGCCAGCCTCGAAGGTCACCCCGCGCGGAGGCTAATTCTGTACCCAGAGTGTTGCGTGTTCTTGAGCAACGCTCTCTCTGTTCCGTCACTTGAAAAGTTATTGTCACCCCTTCATTTTCGTTCTTCTATCTTAGGTTCATTTGTAACGTCGTATTTTGTGGGATAAAAATTTCTCTTGGTAAAAAAAAAAGAAAATGAAAAAAGCAAAAGAAAGGAAACCGAAGCATCGATGTTTGTTGCCGGAAAATGACATACACGCATTAACAATTGCTGATGTCGAAGCTTGGAGAAAAAAAGTCATGATGCCTAGCTTTTTTCTCGTCACCGTACAAGTTAATCTCTCACATTCGCATATTATCACAAGCTGATGTTTGCAGCGCTATCACTGTCAAGTGTAAACAGTATATTTGCAAGATTTCACAAGAAGGCATCGGTTCATTGCAATACGCAGTTTTTCTTTTCAGCCCTGATGCCTGACGACGGCGGAGACATCCGTTTGAACGCCTGGAATATCATCCAGTAAGGGATTCGCACGATAAGCCCGCATTTGTTGGACATTTCTGAGGTGTGGTGGCTTGGAGAGGTTGGAGTTCCGTGCAAGTCGTCAATTGAACTGTAAATTGCTGAGTTGCTTGTGGTAGCTACAGCGTGACAGACACAGACAAAGGGAACAGAAGGGGGCAGAATACGGCGCTGACTAAGAATTGAAGTTTATTAGAAGAAAACAAGCAACCAATATATAACACGCATCAAATGATCAACACACCTTCCCCCGGCATACGCAGATACAATATAAAAACAACAGCCTTCATATCACAGAATGCGCATACTTCGGCGTGGATACAGATGTCATGGCTCATTAACCAACGTAACAAAGAAATTACTAAGGCATGAGACAACTCAGTGGCTTTATTAAAGATCTAACCAGGCAACCTCACTATCTTGCAGCGAAATGAAAGGTGGATAACATATAGTGAGCCTTTCTTTCTAATCTGATAAGATTCCAATAATTCACGTGAGAGATTTTCACGGTGTCTGAACAGCACAATAGTGCTTCCGAAAACCGGATGACACCCACTGTCGCGACGATGTATAGAAAGGTGCGAATGCGCAAAGCCCTTCAAAGCACTGTGGTGCTCCCTTAGTCGAATGATCAAGCATGTTCCAGTATGACCGATATAGTGTAGGCCGCAAGAAAAAGGAATCGGATAAACAACATTTTGTGTGCAAGGGCCGAACTATCTGCCATGTTTCACTTTGCAGTCCTCCCTATTCACTGAGCACGTGAATTCCCTATTCACTGAGCACGTAATCTCCCTATTCAGACATTGTTATGTTGGTTAATCAGCCGTGACATGTGTGTCACCGTTGAAACATGCGAAACTGCTCTAGCTATACCATTACATACACGCCTGTTTTCGACTACAGCGCTCGTCTTTGCAGCGGCGGGCATCGCAAACTTGCTGATCTTACGAATAGCTCTAGCTTTGTGAATACGCTTTTATCGTACGCCAAAATTTGTTCCTAAGCTTGCTTAGTGAATTCCGTCCAAGTGCTTAACACTAGATCAGTCCACAAGAACTGATCTAGTTCTCTTGTTCTCAAGGACTCTTGTTCCGGATATTACGGCGCCTAGTGCGCGGCCTCCAGTGCTAGCCGGGGCCCCCTGCCGACGGGATGACGCTGTTGTGCGCCTGTGCTCCAAGCATTCCCATTCACATATTCACATGCACATTCAGGGTGTATTACGATGACCTGTCGGTTTGACTCAGGGGAGTTTTCTGTCGCGAAGCGCGAGGTTGCGGGTGTGGCTCCCGGCTGTGGCGATCACCTTCCAACGGTAGCAATACGAAAACATTTTCGTGGCTCAGGTGCCCCTTAAAAGAGTATTGAAATGACTTAATTTTGAATAATAGGAACCCCCACCCCTCCCCTCTACGCAAAAAAAAAGTGCTGCCACAAAATCGTTATCTAAAGCAAAAATAAAAAAACAAAGTTGAGGCTATCATGTCAGAACTCCTTTAGAGAACTTCATGCGTCCGCAATTGATCGAGAACTCTCAATAGTGAACCTCTGGCTGGGGTACGTAAGAACTGATACACATTTACTTTGACTTTTCGAGTAACGCCCATTATACCTAGAATTTATTTCACAGCCCTTTTTGTGTCAGAAGATGGCTACTAGAGGATCAAGTAGCGGGTCAGTCATGATAGCGAATGTAAAGGTAAGGAAGCTGTTCCTTAGTGTTGTCAACTCTAGTGAAATAACAACCCTGTAAAAGCAACCCCTGCTTCGTACATAACAACCTTCACGTGCAGGCGAGTTTACTGCTCGAACCAACATGCGAAGTGCTGAGGGTTAGAACTCGAGGAGCTTTGGTGCCGTGATTGTTATAAGCTTACTCTCGAAAAATCGCGCATCGATGCGAAAGCCGACACGCCAATGCGCTGACTTCACAATAAAAATGAAAAACAGAAAAGCGAAGTTTCCGAAACCTAAATAACAAAAGACACTGCAGGTAGTTCTTTAGCAGTGGTTGTTTTTACCTGCGTCCTGCAATTTCATTGCAATAACATCAGCGCAGAAAAGAAGTAAAACAAGGGTTTGCCGCAGGCACCGGCGAGATTCGAACTCGCGATCTCCTGTTTACTAGACAGGCGCTTTAACCAACTAAGCCACGGCGCCGACGACGCCAAGCTGACACCCTCGGCTTCTCGTTTCCCGCACTGGGCTAAAATCGGATGACCTACTTTTCACCACTTCATTCCGTTGCAGCTCACGCGCTTTCCGCCTCCCCTGCACTGACTGGAAGCGTCGAAGGTCACCTCGCGCGGACGCCAATTCTGTACCAAGAGTCTCTGGGTGTTCTTGCGCAACGCTCTCTCCGTTTGTTCTGTTGCTTGAAAACCGAGTGCCGCAATACACGGCTGACTTCTTATATCGATTTATAGAGTCGCATTTTACAGAAATGCGCGCGCGCGCGCGAGAGAGAGAGAGAGAGAGAGAGAGAGCTTGCCCTGGTGTGTTGAAAACTAATAAGCACGCATGTATTAACGACTTGTAGTATTGCTTCCTTAGTCGATCTACTAACGAGCGAAATAATTCACCTATCTAGGCACTTCCCCGGAAAAACATCTGGGGTTGCCTTTTAATATGCGTAGATTTTTATTTTATTTTTCAATTAATAAACGTCTCTCTCTCTCTCTCTCCTTGCGAGGAAATCATTAAACCTAGTTCTATCGAGTCATTGCATTATTTCATTTCGCACATTCGTATATTACCACAAACTCATGTTATGGCACATAGACACGTTGCTATATGTACAGAAAGTATATCTTTATGATTTCATCATCTGCAGTCTTATCTTTATACCTACCTCTCCCCCGTTCCCCAGTAGGGTAGCAAACCAGATTTTACATTTTGGTTAACCTTCCGCCTTCTTTTCTTCTTTATCTCTCTCTATGACAAACGGCACTTACGATCCAAGAGCTTTGGGAATTCAGCCCTTGATTTCCTGCGCATCATAGATCGGGAAAGCACTGTCAAAAGTGGGGGTCGGAATCGCTGCGGGTGCAGTTCGATGACAAAGACAGCCCTGAATTCAGCACACTGAACTAGGGTGCGTCGTTGTCCTCCTGACAAGCGGTGGGAGGACGTGCGCCTTGAGACACCCTACTCTGAATGGCTCCGCGCTCAGAGCAGCGGGAGCGGAGACGCGGTCAGCCGGACACGCGGTCAGTGCGATGATACGGCCATCACCTCTCAGCCGCACAAATTGCCATGCCCATGCCGGAGACGCGGTTAGTGCGATGATACAGCCATCACCTGTCAGCCGCACAAATTGTCATGTCCAAGCCGGAGACGTGGTCAATGCGATGATACGGCCATCACATGTCAGAATACGATCGCAGTCAGCGTACGTTCCCCTCCTCTCCCGGTTTGCGCCCAGTGATGTGCGGGCGTTTCCGACCAAGTTCCCTTTTTGTGGGAAAGGGCAACTGACCTCCGGATTGGTGGGACCTGATTTCATCGGTCTCCTGACTCCGGATTGGGGGAACTGACTGAACAGTGATCACGCAAAGCATAAAAGGAGCAACGGATGACGGTGAGTGATCGGCGACTACAACTTTATCATCAACTTTTCTGTATTACTTTTGCATTTTCTTGTACATATGTAAATATAAACATGCCTATAAAACGTCCTAAATATCGGACCCAGCCTCACGTTCAGTTAGCCCTCCACGAGGAAAGAGGATCCCACGTCTTCGGACGCCTAGTAGCAACATTGGATATCAGCCGTGGGATGGTCTGCGCAGCGCTTCCACTTCGGCATGGTGAGTGCACGACCTTTTCTCCTTCAGAATTGCGAGGCTTAACGTGGTTCTTCCTGGTAACAAGGGTGTAGGAAGCCTTGTTGAAAGATACCTTGCTTCTACACTTAATTCCTTGAGAAAATTGTCGGCAAAAGAGAGGTAGCCACGGATTCGAGAAAGTTGCACAGAACGTACCTAAACGCGATATGCGGGGAATTCGGGATTGATTGTGGGAAGCAGCTAAGGAAGGCGGAGGTCATCGATGCGATAGAGGCAAGCGGCAGAGATGACGAGGAGATCGTGGAGGCTTGGGAGGATCTTCAGGGCCAGAGGGAACGCGAACGCGAGAAAGAAGAACGCGAAAGGGAAGGGTATGAGCGACAGTACGAGAGGGAAATGGAGGAAATTTATAGCCCTGTTCATAGGGCGAGGAGGAAAGGGCGCGCGGCGAGCCTTTCCTCCTCTCTGGCTGGTGCGATCCGGTGCGGCGCTGCTTGAATATTGCTGTCGCGTGCTGCAGAACGATTTCAAGATGTTTTAGATCCTACTTTGTGAAATTTACGCAATGTCCGTTCATATAAGGTCGTCAGGGAAGCCTTTCGGTGCATCGGTAACTACAGTACGCGGAAATATATCTTAGGGACGCAAACACGTGACGCGCGTTATCAGCCACGGTGTGTTTATGTGTTGTGAACTATTTTGCGTATATCGGTTTTAATTCTACGAAGAGAACCGATGTCTCTGTATTACCAGCATGAAATGGTAAATCTGCGCACTATCTGATCGCTCGGCGTAGAGACTAAAACTTAAAACATAAGAGCGCATGCTCTTGTACGGCCAACCTAAGGCAACTACGAAATAACTAAGCGGCAAGCGCTGTCAAATATTTGTGATACACCGGTATCGTTCTCACGCACTTAAAGTCCACTAGGCTTGAAATCACTATATGTCTACTCTAGCCTTCCTGCATGAGGCCGATGGCGCTGCTCAACACAGCAATCACTGCGGTTGGTGAACCAGCATGATACACTATATATACAAGCCAATATATATAAGCTATGTGTTGGCGCGTTGCCTTTTTGCCCTGTAGTACCATAATATATGAGAGGGATCGCATAAAAAGAATGCGACGGCTATTTTTGAGGACAAAATTTTCGTAATACGGGTGAGTACTTCGTAGAGAACGGAACGAACACAACCGAAGAAAAAAATTTTGGTTATCATCCTCTTTCTCGAAAAAGAAAGAGAAAGCAGGCTAACGCCGCAATACGACCTCGCATAGTCACGCTGCACAACGTTTATAGATCTATAAACGTTGATGCCGTATGCTTGGACCATGCGCTATATAGAACAAAGATATCTGTAATCCAGCACCTACCACTGCTTAGGACGCTCACGCAGTTCGTAAACGGTCGCTTTGCTGGACAAGCTTAATTCACACTTCAACTTGGGTACTAGGCGCGAACACACACAGAAACAAGGAAGAAGACGGGAATTGTGACCAACTAGCCCAACAAGACGTCCTTTTAAGGTAATTCACACTGTAAGGTACGCATTTATTACTAAACAAAACAATTTTATTCATTGGTGGAAACCTCATCCACCGAACCAAGTATTCACGCCATGTAATCTGCAGCTAACAGTTTGAACGCTTGTCAAATATACCACAGCTCCTATCGTAGCAGAGCGGTACCCACACTGTTACGGTCGTCGCGTATGTTTTATTGCTCCTAAAGCGTAGCTTAGAACTAGAGGATAATACAGCAATAAGGTCACATTAGTGAATGGAACATTCAGAAATGCAGAATTGATCTCCCAGGTTGATTGTAGGCTCAAATACGCGCACACATGGCGCTGCGTGCTCCATCTGCCTCAACGCCAGCAGAAAGTCCGGCAATACCGACTTTAACCGCTTCAGTACGTCTCACAGAACCATTTTCCACGTAGAAGATGCCTCGTCATACTAAATAGACCGCACGAGCGCGAAAACAAACGCCAAAAACTACCGCCAAGCGTGTACATGCCATGCAAAACGGAGCGCTCGCCCAAGCCCGCATGCCCACTGCCCATAGATGGCGCCACTGGTAGCAATATGGTTAACTAACTTAAGTATCTAACATAACTAACACAGTTAACTAACATAACTTAAGAGGAAAAACGAAATCAGGAAAGAAACCATTTATAACTCAAAGGGAAGCTCATTACTTTTCGAAGCGAGATCGGGATGCCTTAGAACACGCACCTATAAAGCGAGATATAATAAGGAAGAAGAAGCATGTGCTTGCTGCGGTAAAGCTAGGGAAACGACGGAGCATGTTTTATTAGAATGTGAAGACGTCTACCCAGCGGTCGATTTAGGCACCACTGGTCTCCTTGAAGCCCTTGGGTTCATCGGGAGCAGTGGTAAAGCAAACATGTCCGCAATAGGCATTAGTTAGAGGCGATTGGAGGATTGGTGGAAGAAAAGTAGGGAAACGACAAAAGACGGAGACGTACAAAAGCACTGTTCGCAATAGGGGATAAGAAAATTTGGGCGTGGTAGTTCATAGTGTTTTTTTGTCTTTTTTTCATTGTTTAACCTAGGTAGGACATTAGGCAGTATAATAGCAAGAGCTTGGTGGCGCAACCCACTGCCCCGTTCCAAAGGGGACGCTCATAAAATCCATCCATCCATCCATGGTGGCGCCCATGAAAAAAACGGTGTATAGGGAAACCCAGCATCTCAGGGTGCTGCAGGCACGGTCTAGGCTTCACGTATTCGAGGACGGCGAAAACATACAGTTTTCTTGCCTTTTTCGAGAGCATTTGTGCGGCGGTTGCGCTTGACCATGACTTTTGGTCTGTTGGGCTGTGGGGGTACTTCCCTGTGACGTGTCCTGTTCCTTAGCTCGCCTTTCTGATGTCAACTTCAGGAATTTCGATAAAGCCAAGAGTGCTTCACTCCGGCATTTCGGAATTGCTGTTGAGCGCGAGAGACAAGATCAAAGTAACCAGAGCACAATTTGTACTTTGGAAGTAACTGAGGTTGCGCCAATAAATGAAAAGCATGAAGAGTGCGAGGTGGCGAAATCCTCACAGACAGAGCGTGAGCAAAGCGAGGCCGTCATTGGTCTAGAAAGAGAGGCCGTTCCGGAGGGCGTCCCTTGCGAGGTCGAGGCTTGTTCCAGTAGCCATGAGAACGTTAAGGAGGCACTGGAGACCTTCCTCGTATCCAAGCACTAGGACGACTTCCGGAATCGTCTAGAATGGACCCAGATACGGTGGCGGCCGAGCCGAGAAAAGACCCGACGCGGCAGAACGGAGCGGAGAAGAGCTCAGGGCTCCAGCATCGGTGACTGCGCAATGCAGTCGTACACCGAATATACTACGGCCATCCCGGAGAGCCCTCCTTGCGGGGACGAGGCTTGTTCCAGCAACCCTATGAGGGTCAGTGTAGGGCTGGATACGTTCCTCGTTCCTCAGCACTTGAGTGACTCTCTGGCATCGCCGAAAATAGAGAGCGAAGTACAGGCAGCGGTGATCCGGAAAGGCGTTCCTTGTGGGGACGAGGCTTGTTTCACTATAGCCCTAACAGTGTAAAGGAGGCGCTAAATACCTTCATCGTACCACCGCATTTGAGCGAATTTCCGGAGTCGCCAAATGGAGTGAATGCCATGGCGGCCAGGCAGGAAAGGAACCCGACGCTCGAGGGTTGTAGTGACACATTCGGTGATCACATGGCTGCGAAAAATTGGTTCAGGCGGCGGAGGATCAAAAGAACGAAGTATTCGGCGCATCGAAAACTCGCGAAAGACGCCACATCACCACGCGCGAGACAAAGGGACAGGCTATCGCGCAGATCCGAAAAGGGTTCGTTGTGGCGGTTCAGGAAACGGAGGCGTCGCGAAAGGTTGATAACGACAGCAGAGAGCGCGTCTCCGCGAGCAAGGGTGCGGCGGAAAAGTTCAACGGGACTGAGACATGAGCGTCGGAACCGGGTCCGCAGAACGGTCACTGAGGTGGAATGTGCCGCTAGAGTTAAAGACAGCAAGCCGCGAGCACACGGAGTGGCAATTGACTGCAGAGGGCAATCTAGGTCTTGCACCCCGTGTGCAATGCGTGGCCCAAAGGCTGTCAGTCGGCGACCTAATCGAGCGCGCATGGAGATCGAGTAATGGACGAATTAGGCGCATCCATAAGTTTTTGTTGTTGTTTCTTTTTGTAATCAGTACGGCGATGCAATTTTTGATTAGCTATTAGGAACGTCTTACTTTTCATTTTAATAGTTTCGCGTTAGTAAAGCGATCTTTTCTTTTTCAAAGGTTTTTGTGCGTATATAGAGTGTAGGTTTTTATTTTTTAGATCTTACTTGCCACTTTACGAATTAACTTAGTTTACAGTAACGCGGTCAGCAGAGCCCAGTACGTTTCTCTTTAGAGGCGCTGGTACTGGCACGTGGCACTGACCGAACGAGTAACTCGGCATGCGGCACTTCCCTTTGACCATTTCAAATCTCTGTGACGAATCCCGTGGTTCAAAAGGTCGCCCTTTTCTTTCGCTTTGGCGACTTGTAAATCAAGCGCTACGTGGAAATTTCTGTTCGGAGGCGCAGAGTTGTGGACACAGGACACGTTGTCGAGGGAGGATCCCAGTTCTTCAAATTTAAACCTCGCCGTACCGTGACCAAACTTACAGCGGTCTTGGGGCCGTTTCGATGGGGAGGAACAAAGGTGACTGATCGTAGCCGGCTCATGATCTATGGCGCTTGTTAGGTGTTTATGCGTCGATATGGAAGATAAAGAGTTTTTTTTTGTATGTTGTTGTGTTCTAAACGATTTCCATTTGTTTATCGTTTGCCTCAGAGCTGCGTGAGTTGCGCCTTTTTTTAGACACAATAGAAACGAAATTGACCAAAACGTTAGTCACACTACCATTTGAACTTTGTTTAGGGCCTGAAATTTAATTTACTAATTAATTTGTGTAGGTTCGTTTGCGTGGTGCTCCTCTATGGCTGCCTTTCTGGTGCTCGTTGGTTCTGACCTCGGGATTAATTAAGCGAGAGAGTATGATTACCTGGCACATCTCGGAGGGGGTTTGGGCGCTTGTCTTGTCGTTGCTCGGGCGCTGTGCGGATTTGATTGCTAAAATGCCAGTTCCGAGCCTACGACCTGCAGCCAACCCTCCCTCCAAGATGGCCATTGGACGTGATCCTCCCGGCGAGCCCGGGACTTCGAGCAGGAGCTGAGCCTGCTGAGCGGCCAAGGCCTCTTCAAGGGACACCGATGAGCTGCCCCCTTTCGAGCCCTCTTCATGGCGGTGGACGGGCTGTTGTGATCAGCCGTTCGCCCCGCGACACACTTCAGTCACAGCTCGCACGATTATGGGGAACGGGCCGACGGCCTCGTCAAAATGGTTCTCGACACGGATGATTTATGACCAGCGCGGGAGTACCTCGTTCAGGAGAGGTTTAGGTAATTAGCGTGATACAGCCATCACCTGTCAGCCGCACAAATTGGCATGTCCAAGCCGGAGACGCGGTCAGTGCGATGATACGGCCATCACCTGTCAGAATACGATCGGAGCCAGCGTACGTTCCCCTCCTCTCCCTGTTTGTGCCCAGTGATGTGCGTGCGTTTCCGACCAAGTTCTCTTTTCGTGGGAAAGGGCAATGGACCTACGGATTGGTGGGACCTGATGTCATTGGTCTCCTGACTCCGGATTGGGGGAAGTCACTGTACAATGATCACGCAAGACATAAAAGGAGCAACGGACGGCGGGGGTGATCGGCGACTACAACTTCATCATCAACTTTTCTGTATTACTTTGCATTTTCTTGTGCATATGTAAATATAAACGTGTTTGTAAAACGACCTTAATATCGGACCCAGCCTCACGTTCACTTACCCCTCCACGAGGAAAGAGGATCGCACGTCTTCGGACCCCCAGTCGCAACAGCACCCACACTAAGCGAACGAGACATGAGTGTCTTGGGAGAAGAGAATAGAAAGTTTCTAATGAATCTGACAATATGGATGTGGTTAGTGAAGAACAGACAGATAGGCAATCCGTTAAGATTACGGCTGATGCCAGACATGATGGTAATTTGCCTAAAGCTAAGATGGCACGAAAATGACAACTTACACATGACGACGACAACTGCGATGGCGGCAGGACGACTATGACGACATCACGACGACGATGACACATCGATGAAGATGACACGACGACAATGAAGACGACAGTAAAGCGTTATAACCATGACATCGTCATGACGACAGCGATCTCATGACGACGATGGGATGACGATGACGACTCCGACAACGGCGAAGATGACTGCATGCTTCCGAAGTGAAAAAAAGAAACAAGAAAAGGAAGTGTGCCCCCAACATTTATCCCTTAAGATGATATACAAAATAATTAAGATGTGTGAGAATTCGCTATAAATAATATTTAAATAATAAAATATTTCGAATAAATGAGTATTAAGGAACACAAAATATAAATGGATCGTACAACTAAATGCGCCACATACAGGACGTTTTTTTAGACACGTACACATACTTTTTTATAAAGCGGATATAAGCTCAGCGAAGGCGGCATTTTTGCAGAGGAGTTCAAGGGCGAGGTGTAGACACTTTGCCGCTTCAGCTTCAAAAGAAGAATTAGTAAAAATGCATTTTTTAACTTTATATTATAGCCTTGGGGGCCGTTGATTAAATAGCGAATTTGAAGGCAATCACAGTATTAAGCACCCTCATCTTTTTTTAAATCTTGAAAGTCCCACCTAATTCCGTACATTTATCGTTAGATTTCGACGGCAAATCCAAATAATATCCAAATCTCGTGCACCGTAGCGCAGGAAAGGTGGGCCCGCCATCACATTAGACAAAAACGCCCCGTGACGACAAGCACGAGGAAGTTTTTAAAGCGATCGTCTCGGTCAGTCGCGGCAGCTACTGATACGGCGCGCTTTGACTGGCAAGCATATGCGGCTGTGTGTAGGGTCAGGATTTGTCGCGGGATGGTGTCATTCAAACATCGCCCCACACTTCCTTACGGGGCGCTGTCGTCTCACGCTAAGCGGGACACGCTCGGTCTCGGTATTTCGTCGATTTAGCTTTGGAATTCGACGATGAATATCCCGAATCAGGTTCGACTTTCAAGGTTCTGAAAAAAAAAAGTGTGCATTAAAATGTGATTTACTCCAAATTTGTCATTTAGACAACGGGCCCCAATGCACTAACAAAAAAGTTAAGCGATTCATTTTTGTTAATTTGTCATTTTAAGCTCCCGTTATGAGTTTCAAAGTGTTTTTACCTCGCCTAGGAACTCGTCTGCAAAATGCCACGTTCGCTGCGCTCATTGTTTTTTTAAATATAAAACGTGTATAAAAAAATTCAGTATACTACGATAGAGGAAAGTGAATGACAAAGGTGACGTGCGTTCACGCGGCAGAGAAAGAAGACGTATGCCACGTCAAACCTCATTATTATTACTAGGTTGCATTATTTTCATAATCCAGTATCTTCATTGAAATTGGTATTACCACTTTTCTAGAAAAGAAAAGAAAATGTTATAATCTGTATTATTTAATATACGTAGTACTGATCAATTAGTTAAGACGAAGCAATAACTTCATGTGTTTGCATTGCGAACACTCGCCAATCTCCCCCTCGTGAGCAGGTTCCATATATGATGAAGGAAGAAGAAGCCAAGCCGAACCAATGCCGGGTTTCGTCCCTTTCTCCACAGGACCTAATGAAGCGTGTTTCGCCCTCGGAGAAAGCTATGCCTGTCGTGTGCAATTCCTGGTTGAGTTTTCATCGAGGTCCATCGCCAGCACCCGGTCGAGCTGTCTTCGAACCTTGTGTAGCTGCTGGAGCCTCTGCAGCTGCATCGGCACGCTCGCCTTTCCAACCGCTCTCGGACTTCACAAAGCTGGCGTGGTTCGTGCACAGCCGTGATCCGGACTCCATCGTTGCCCTCTCTCAAGTCTTCGTTGTCCCAGCCAGAATGCATAGCATGGCTGGCCCTTCTCCAGCCCGACTCTGTTGCCACAACATCCGAGCAGCCAACTGTAACTCAACCAAAGACGTCGGTAAGCGTCGGGCTGGGGATGTCCACACTGTCACCACAGCGCGGTGCACCAGGCCGCCCTGCGCTCGGAGGTTGTCGAACCCGCCCTCTTTGCACCACGGCCACGATCCAGCCCAATGACACCCGTCGTAAATGACGTTATTGCTTCCGCCATCAAGCATCGGCAGGATTGTGACACCAGCGTTTCAGCTGACAGGAGCAAGTCCCTCTGCAGGAGCGGTAGCTGCTGTTGAGAGCCATTCTTAATTCGAGCTTGTTGATGGGTGACTTGCATCGGTTGCAATGTTGACATCAATCAGATGGTGCCGGTTCGCGTCGGTGACTACATCGTGTGTTTTGGTCATCGCCTTGTGTTGCGAGGGAGGACGACCAGCTTGCTACCGGTGCAATGTGATCTTTGTGTCTTTTTATTGCTTTCAAGTTTGTTGTATAACTATAATGACTGATGTGCATAATTAAATGTTACTTAACGAATTCTGTTGATCTTGTCTTTGTGAATATCGCACCGGCAAACTGCATCCTCTCGTAGATGCGCTATACATTGGTTTGTATATACGGTGCTACTGTTTTCTTTCAACAAGAATATGGGAAGCTTATAACTTCGAGCCCCCTGTATACGCGTATAGTTTGTCGGAAAGCCTTCATTTTTAGCTACAGAACTCACTCGAAGCCAAAAGATGCTCCTTGATGTTATTAGACTCTCTATGTACAGCTCTGCAGCCTTCTGAGTCATTTACGATCACAGTTTACTGTAGCAGCGTTACCTAAAAGCCAGCAGATTGAAAGGATGAGCGCCATTTAATTGTAGGAGGGGGAGGTCACGTTTCATATGCATCAAGCATAGTGCTTTAAAAATCCGAAGTGGATGAAGGCTGAACCCAATCACTGCATCACCATATATTTTAGAAAAAGTGAATCTTAAGAAAAGTTATATGTGTTTGCGTCTGCTATAGATACCAGGGACGCTTCTATTATTTTATTTTGTTACACAATGCTCTGTACATTGATGTAATAGTTCTACGGAAACCCGCAAAGTGGAGAGAAGTAATTAAAGAAAAATCAGACATCCACCCTTTCGTTGCAATTGCTACAAAGGAAACCCATACGGATTCCTCGAAAGAAAAGCCTCACAGTTGAAGAAAAATTCGTCCTGGTCCGGGACTCGAGCCCGGGACCACAGCCTTTCCGGGGCAGCCGCTCTACCATCTGAGCTAACCAGGCGGCTAGCAGATGGTAGGGTGGTAGATGGTGGTAAATTGCACGAGCACTTATGCATCTGCCCAGATAAGATAAGGTTCTCTGCGTGAGTGCGGAGGATATTAGTTTTGATTTAACTGCTCCACCATCTTGAGCTCTAACAAGAACGTTGTTCTAGTCTTGCATGCCGTGGCGTCGCAATAACGAAGCAAATTTGACGTGCCAAACACGTACAAAGTGTTGCAGTATTTGCAAAAAATTGGTGCAATTTAATTTATTGTTCTTTATGGGCCTAGTGGCTATTACATAAGAGGAGGGTAAGAGCATGTGTTAATTTTGTGGTATGTGACGACAACTACTGGGCATTGAAACAACACAAAACCTATTAGACACACCATATTCATAGTTAGTGAGAAAACGATGGGAAAATTCCTAATTTGCTATGCACATTTGTAGACGGTTTATCAGTTTCTCCGCTGCTGGCCTGGAACGCTTCGTATCCGCACCTTGTTGCATTTTAGTCATTCCATCTTTTTTCGCGTACTCAATGTACTTATCGCAGTTTCCCTCTTCTTTTTGTAGTATTCCTTCGCCATAAATGCACACAGAATGCGCGAGCGTCTATGGAGGCTGTGCAACAGGGTTTTTAGTTTCACACAACGCTGATAACGCCGTTAAGGCGATGAAAAGTTCCATTAACGGCCTAACGTCAGCAAAAGAACATGCCTAAGGTCAGTGAAAGATGCTAGTGACACTCTTTCTCGGTTATGAGGTACTGCAACATCCCCAAACATAGAAGCAACGACAGAAGTCAAGCCCTCCAAAATGGAGACCGCAGTGCCATTCTAGGAAGCTAGCATATGCGAATTAGTTATTTCATTTAGAAATAGGCTGTATTCTCACCGAACTCGCAGTAAATAAAAAAATCCGAGGACACCTAAGCACTTCTTAGGAGTTGTGATTCCGAAAGCATGTTTGTCCAATCGAACACCGCTGCGCGGTCCTTTGAGTTATGGACTCATCGCGGGCAAGCGAGCGGATGGAGAGGCTTGGCGCAATTTGCTTTGACCTTGCCGAGGCGTAGTTTGGAAACAAGCCAGAGCTTGCGTGAACAAAGAACGCGCAGATAAGGCAGGCTTCCGAGAGCGGGAGCAGTCGTGATGTAGCGTTGCCCGGCGATGTCCTTTCCCCTCACGCAACTACTGGCGCGCCAGCAATCCAGGAGGTGTTCCTTGTCACTGGCTCTGCTCCGCCGAGGCGCGCTCGTGCCGTGGCCTGGCAGCCAATGGTAATTTAGGTGCCATTTCGCTGCTACAGACGCCGGATTTTTCGCTCAGCGAGCCATTTGACGCTTTCGCGCCACTAAACTGCACAGCGATGTTTTATAGAATATTGGAACACTTGTTGAGCACACGGACATCTGCTTACACAGCGGCAGGGCTACAGGACGTTGCCGTCCAGCTCTTCGTGCGGCAAGGTATAGGAGGCGTTGAATAATTCCACGGTCGGACCCCGAGATACGTCTCCGAAAGGCGGAGAGAGAGTGAGAGAGAGAAGTTGTAGCAGAAAGCGGCACTTCCACGTACATGTGCACCACAACTACAGTGTTTCCGGAAAGAGCTCCTGAGGCTAGGAAGGATGTATCGCGCTTACTCGTCGCGGTGTCGTGAACGCCTGGTGACTGGCGTTTGTGTTTCACTTGCGCGGAGCGCTTTCCGGCCTAGGAAATTGCTAGGCCGGAATCCACCTACCACCAACATTAAATTTAACGATCGTTCCGACGTGCTCCTTTACACTTTTGCGACAGGCTGTACATTTGTACACATCGATTCAGTGAATCTATGCTTACGCGTAGATTTCGTAAAATCGCATGCGATTTGCATAAACATATACAGATCAATTCGCTAACACGTATCTCTCTGTAAAACTATAATCCCAAGAAGAAAACCTTAATGTTTGAATATGAGTGTGTGACGGAATCCCATCGGGTCGGAATTGAACTGGGGAAAGGAAAACGAGACTCCGGCAACAAAAGATTTGATAGGGTTAGCCTTATTCACAAATGACACTAAAAGTGATAAAACAGTGTTAAATATGCTTACCTTAGGGCAATCGAACGCTGGCATTATGTCGCATATAAAATGGGGAAAGAAAAGACGATGAAGAAAAAAAAAAAACTATTGTGCATTCCGGTCTCCCAGGGTGGGTATGTGCCACTTTTGCAGAGGAACAACAACACCAACGCCAGCATTCCGACAGCGCCGGTTTTCTCAGGTGTCATCGGTTCTGTTCATCGATTCGGAATCAGTCAACTCGATGCCACCTCGGATCGTAAGTTTAGGCATACAGCAAATTTGTTGTCAACTTTATTCCTACTAATGAGTTAGGCACGAATGCGAAAACGTTGTGCAGGTAAATAGACAATGAAGTCCTATTCAACCAGTTTCTCCTTATATAACTCCTCATTACACAAAGAGATGTGATGGAATGCCTGAAATTTACGTTCTACTTGAGTTAATGTGAGCTTCATCGATGTGTAAACGGTGCTCCGCGGCAATCGCTTCTTTCAGACCGGAGAGTGACATTTTGTTGCGGAAAAGAGCGGTGGAAACCGCCTGAACACGACTGTCCACGGTAATGCTTTTATCATTGACTAAACATAGCCAGCATAGAAACTAGATTTGTATGAGGCGTGTTCTGCAGGGGATTCCACTTTCTCGATTCCCTAAGAACACTCGGCGACACACCGCCGCTGCGAAGCCTGCGCGGGGCCTGCGAAATGTATGGCGCGCCGTTGCGTGCGAACCCTGAGAAACGCGTCGTGCTGCAACCGGGTTCGTCGCTCGCGCTTCTTTCAGGGCGCGCTGTGCCATTTAGGGGCATTGCCAAAAAATCTGCGCGTGACCTCCGATACGAGTAGGGCGGCGCACCGGGGCCTGCGATGGCTGAGAACTGTTCCCTCGCTTGCCGCACACTCAGTGGCACATACTCAGTGACCCAAGCTGGCGAGAGGCTCATTGAAGAGCGGCACACACCCACTGCATTCATCCCTAAAGATTTGGTGTGAAATGCCTTGATTGAAAGCGGCACATAGCCGGTGAAGTTGTGGCGCAGCCTGCTAAGGCGTCGGGTTGCTGTCCTCGAGGAATCCTTGTGACGTGGGCTCGATTCCGCTCAGCATGGGAGAAATTTAAGGGATATTTTTTCGTCATTGTGGAGCTGCACATTTCCATGCAGTGGTGCATACCTAGTTACTCAAGTGGGCGTCCAAGAGGTTCATTGAAAACCAGCAAACACCGACGAGTGGCACAGAGTGCTTTAAGTCGGTGTCAGAGTTCATCGAACAGCATCTACAGTGACATATCTCGGCAGTTAAATATGTTTCTTGAAGAGCAGCACTTATGTGTACACCGGCACGCACTTAGTGACCCAAGTTGGTCTGATGGTTGGTCTCCAACCTTGTTACGTCAGCACAGCAGCGCGATGCGCTAACCATTCCACCACGGACTACGCAGTGACCCAGGTTGGCGGAGAAGCGATGAGATACAAAAATACACACATGCATAGATACAAAGATAAATAGATAGATCGATAGATAGGTACATATCCCCTTGATATTGCGTGTAGTACCCTAAGAGCGCTAACGCATTAATAATCAATTCTTCCAGAAGCTATTTCTGTTGGCTAGATATCATGTACAGCAACAAAGCAAGCTACTCGCGCGCACACACGCATGCACACACGCGCATACGCACGTACGCGGACGTCTTTGGTCATTGCCAGGTACTTTCAAATTATACTGTGAGGGATTTTAAATTATTTTTGGAGGCTAGAAGAAAGGACCGTGTTTGCCCGCAATCTCTATAGAGCGTTGGAGCACCGGAAGCAATGCATATCATAGAAGGCGGCTCTTCAAAAGTTGTGGTTGCGCCGCCGCCCACTGCCTTCGCAACATCCAAACTTTCAGTGCTTCGACACATCCAGCGAACATTTGCTCCCCAGCATTATCGCAGGAGTTCATCGCCCGTAATACCGGCGTCCGAAGGCGCGAACAGTTCAGTATTTCTCTCAGTAACATTGTTAATATTGAAGAGCACAGCACAGCACAATTACGTCAGAAAAAAAAAAAAAACGCACACGGTGCCCTTGTGTGCCTTTGTGCTGTGTCACCATGTTCATAATCAAGATTATCAACGAACAAGCTCAAGTTCTGACTACAACATTTGTATCAGACGCCTTGCTTACAACCCTAACAATTGCGTTAGGTTTAGGAAGCAAAGAGCAACGTAGCTGTCGGCGCGCGCAGCATTTCCAGGCGACGAACGCGGTGGGCGCGGTCAGCGCCAGGGCTACGTCACACATCTTGGAGCTGCGTCGCAAATGGCGCCGAGAGGGCTACACCGCGGCTGGATCCGTCGCTTGCGCCGTCACCATAGTTGGCTGCATGCTTCTCGTTGTGGCCATGCTAGCGGTCACCAGGGCAAAGCCCGTGCGTTTGAAGGGCTGCGACACAGGTGAGAGCAGTCTGGCTGTGCTGGCTGACGGCCTGTTCGTTTTGTAAGCCTTCACAAATCTGAATTCCAATGACAGATTGTGAGCACTTCTGGTGTGCCCTATTGCGCTAATTTTTCTTCTTGAGAAAGGGAGAATTAAAAAAGCAGCATCTGGGGGTCAAGCAGTGAGGACTCTTGCTGAGATGACGACATAGCACCTAACGTTCACAAGAGCGCGTTTGAGGATCTCTTTGCTAGCCAACTCACGAGGCGGGAACTTGTGGTCATCGCTGAGGTATTTCACTCCCGCCAGCGAAAACAAGCAAAAAATAAGTTGCACATCGATAGAAGTAGCGACCGTGTCATTTACTGATGCAAGCAAGCACTTTGAGAAGCACTCCATGTAGTGCGTGTTCGGTTCGGTGTGTGGTGTGCGATCTAGAAACTCTGGTTTCTGTCGGACGTGTCTGCAGTGTTGAAGTGCCACTAGTTTACGTTGAGCGAGGCGTTTCCCATTAAAAACTTGTCAAACTTCGTCGTGCGTCCTATCCACTTTAAAATTCTTGCTAAACAAGAACAGCGTACTTCGGAACAAGACAGAAAGCGCTGCTTAAAGCGATTCCTGAAGTGCTTGGAATGTGCAGAATAATTATTTCCCAAAATGACCAGAGTTCCGCAATCCATGTAGCATGCTACGACAGTGTCAGGCTCTGGCGCTGAGGACCATTTGGCCACCATGCACGCTTGCTGCGTGTCTGAAAGAAATGTTGGTTCAAAATGCGGGCGATAAGCCCAGGTGTGGCGTGAAGATAGCCTCTTCGTGTGGTGTTGTAGCAATAGCCTACCGCTTGCTTTGGCTCAAGCGTTAGCGTTCCAAACGCAGATTCGGAGCGAGTAATCTCCGTGGAGGAACGGCGCTTCTTGATAAAGATGGCAGGTATTTCTGGACCTGCTATTGCATGTATCTAAGATGTATCTTCGATACTATCTTAGATATTCTTTGGGTATCTTGTAACTGTATCATGATACGTCTGGCAAGACGTGTATCAGTATCCGCATTTGCGATACACGAAAAAAATGTGTCGTGCATATTAAGATACAAGATACTGCTGTCACAGCATCACCGTTCGAAACTACAAACGGTGGCTGAACTCCGCTTCTCAAGCTGGCACTGCTGCCACTAAGCCACCTGAATAAAGCTAAAGGCAGCGACATTCTTTTATGTTTCCACCACAACCCTCCAGCGAGGCTAGTCGATGAGGCCAGGATGAGATAATTAGTATATGAAAGGTCATTGCCACTTTATGTGCTCTGTGTATACACGATTCGTCACAAAATGTCATTACCAGCGTTGTTGGTGCTGTACACCTGCCCGGTGACCCGCTATTGCGCAAACGGTAATACGTTTGCGGACAAGGTAAAACACCACAACGGTATTTGCGCCATTGTGCAAAGGCTTCGTATTGACGGTCCTGTAGTTAGATGGCCGCGCGCTAGCTGGTCGGCAAGCAGAGCAGCGACTCCCATCAATTATAAAAGCGACAAGCAAAATCGGCTGACAGCGCAGGGTATAAAGAGCTTTCATGTTAAGCATAAAGCAACCCCAATAAATTAGGTCGGAAGGAAAATATTATACTTTGAGCAAGAAAGACAAAAAATTTGAGATACTAAGAGACATTTCATTCAAACGGAACGAGGTTGGTCGGAATTGAGAAATTTCTAAGAAACAGCTGTGTGCGTACGCGTTTGCTGCTACATTACATAGATCGATAAAAAGAAATTTGTGAATGAATCGAAGTATCTTAAGATACAAATGTATAGAAAAGTATCGTATGGGATACAATAATTGCGGTAGTATCTTGTATCTGGATCTGAAATACAAGTTGAACGAGTATCTTGTATCGTATCGTGATACAATCGCAAAGTATATTTGCCCAGCCCTGGCCGTAAACACTTTATTATCCTGCTTTCACCAATGCGCTGCTATACTTTCTGCACACAATGAAATTACGGGAGTGTAACTTGGTTTCGCGATTCTTTCTATTTCTTTCTAATTAATTTTCTTACCTGAAAGAAGAGGTGACGCGCAAAAAGTTATGGTGACGTTTCACTTCGTGAAAGCGAGTTACGCTAAAGTACGAGTGATGTTTCGGAGTTTCTAAGCTATGCCGTCTTGCCTGACACACGCATTGTCGCAAGCCACCAGGCACGTTCTTCGCGAGTCTCCTGGGCACGCCGACGACTTCGGGCATGGTCGACTCGCGCTCGGTCTGCCACCGCTTTCGCTGCTGCTGTCGTGTCAGAAGGCTGACGTGATGAGCGCGCCAGTAGCGTTGCAGGCGTCGCGCCGTGATGGCGCACGAGATGGGACCAACAAGAAACGCAGAGACGCTGCTTGGCGCCGTCGGCGCTCTGTGCGTTCCAATCTGACCGTGCCTGAGCTTGAAAGTCGCATTTACAGAACCAGGCTTTTTCTGGGTTTGTACCTGGAGTAGTAGAGCTATTGGTCCAATAACGACAAGACAGCGCGAATACTTTACTCTCGGCGTGAGATGAGACGAAGCGATGGCAGATCTTACTATATATTTTTTCGCTGTCGCGGCAGAGAGCGCACGCTGCAAGAGCAAATTCAGATCGATGGCTCCATTTTAGACACGCATGGCGGCTGCACCAACGTTTAAACACCGCGGCAACGGCAGCCGTTATCCGCCATATTGACTCTATGATTGGCTGCCGAAAGCTCATGTGTTTTGAAATTTGTGGCAGGAAGCGGAAGTTATACAAAATGAAATTTCGCTTTTTCATCAAAATGACGAAATGTGACGAGAAGCTACAAATTCTATCGAATAATACTTTTTTCTGGTGCTTGGCAGCTATATTGCGACGTTAGCGCTTTAAAAAGAAAATGAACGGTAGCGCGCAGAAGCCCGTGCAGTGCATCTGCAATTTCGCGAACATGCGGTGGCGATCCAAGATGGCGGCCATGTCAGCTTCTTGATGGGCTGAAGCGATATCACTGGTGCAGCTTCACAGGAAGGGCCGGTTCGTAAACGTCACTCTGGACCGACATTGCGCAGATTTTCCGCAATAACTTGTGGTGCGACGAGCCGCGCGAATTATGCTAATGAGCGGCCGAGAGGCATGTGTATCGCTGCATTTTCCCCGTCGTTTAGGGCCACGAAAATGGTTTATTCATAGAATTTGCATCACTCTCGGGGGGTTCTGGTATTTGTATTTTGGACCATCATTCATTATAAAAAACGCGTTTGTTTGAAATAATATTGGTTGAACGTTGCAAACCTTCTGCGACCGTTTGCACTTTTCACTGTTGCTTTCCTATTGTAATCAAGGTTAGTAATTTTTCACACCATCAGAGGTTATGACAACGGCGGCTTTTTAATTTATAAAAAAAAATATGTACGCCAAGCAGTGCCTTGAAGTTTCCTCACGCGGTGCGAGTAAGCAGCGTAAGTAACTAGAGATGGCAGCGCCGCCGTTGCGTCGCACAAGCGGTCACCTGTGGCGCGCACATCGCTATAGCTGATGAAGCGGCCGACTTGGACTAAGTCAATTGCTTTTCACGAGGCGCTGAAAACGCGGTCTAGAACGGATCACCCTTCGCGACGGCTGTCGGTCGAAAATCGCGTGCGTGCGCTCGCGCCTTTCGGGTAGGAATAACCGAGCTTTTTGTTTGTAAGTGCTGTTTACCATTCGCCGGCCGCCTTCGCTAATGATATGTGTGACATCGCGATTTCCTGACATCTGCTCTGGTGAACAGCTTTAGAGTAAGGACTCTTTTGTGAGTGTACGGTCAGTTATACGCCTTCTTTAGAGCGCAGGCACCACATATGAAAGACGAACATGCGTAGTAGACTGACCGCGAAGCTGCCATTCTGCCCCCTATGACAGCCACATGCAACCTGTATGCCGACCTGGTGAAATTCAGCCTGGAGCCAGCGGTGGAACCGTGCCACGACTACTACCACCACGTGTGCGGCGGCTGGCTGCGCCGGCGTCGCGACACCGTACTCGAGGACGTGTTGCGCACGTTCGCAGAACGTGCCACGCAGCTGGTGCGACGTCTCAGCATGCCGGCTCACTTCCAGACCCCCCAGGAACGCGCCGCTAGGGCGTACATGGCCTGTGTCGACGTTCAGTCCAAGTTCAAGGAGGTGCGGTATAAGCACTCACTCACTCACTCACTCACTCACTCACTCACTCACTCACTCACTCACTCACTCACTCACTCACTCACTCACTCACTCACTCACTCACTCACTCACTCACTCACTCACTCACTCACTGCCGGGTATGGTCACATCATCATCATCATCATCATTGAGTCGAGGTGGAGTGTTGAGTGGAGGAACGTTCTATCATGCGGGTGATTGTTAGCCATCACCATTGGATATCAGTGGAATTCACGTAGTAGACTAAATTTGTGCTGCTCACAGTTAACTGAAGACAGCTCTTATGTAAAAGACCGTGAGCTCATGAAAAACTTGTGGCCCACGGAAAAAGCGATAGGCCATTTGTCGCACATTGGGCCTCGCGTTCGCCTCGCTAAGTCACTTTAGTTTCGATGTATTCCTAAATAAGTTACACTGACATGCCGGACGTCGCGCCATTTTGGTTGTCGTTGTAGATAAATAAATAAATAAATAAATAAATAAATAAATAAATAAATAAATAAATAAATAAATGGAATGTCTAATCACACGAAACCATGAAACACGCAGGAGGACGATGATGTGAAAAGTGCCCTGCAGCTTGCTGGGCTGTTCTGGCCCCGCCGCGGCGCAACCGCGAACCCTCTTTTCACGCTACTCTCCCTGACCCGAAACTGGGGCCTGGCTTTCCTCATTCGCTTGCACAAGGAGAGAAAGCGACGCTACGTGATACAGCCGACTGACCGGTACCGCGATCTTGTGCAAATCTGGCAGAAGGCCTACGAGCAAGCGCTTCACGAGAGCCTGTTCAACGAGCTGCGAGCCCGCTACAACAGACCCGGAGCAGCGGTCGTGCCCTACGGCATGCAGGCGTCTCTCGAGAACAAGACCTTGCTCGCGCTGCAGGAGCCATTCTGGGACGCGGACGCGCCGGACCTGGAGCTGGACGGCAGCACCGTGTGGCATTCGCTCGTCGAGCAGAACGCCGCGAACGTGAGCCGCGACGCGTGGAGGGCCGCCTTGGCCGAGCTGTTCGCGATCGGCCCCGACTCCGACGTGCAGATGGTGATCAGGAGGCCGGACTTTGTCAGGCAGGTTTTTCACCTGCCCTCCCTGCTGGGCGACGAGGGGTTCGCGCTGTCGGTGGGATGGATGATGGTGCAGATCCTCTCCTTCGTTGCCAACCAAGAGGTCGTGGTGCGGGTCCTCAGCGGCGGTTATCGCCAGGACGCCAAAGCCGCGCAGCTGGCGGCCTGCTTCGATCTCGTCCAGATGACCATGGGTTTCGCCCTCAACGCGGAATACGTCAAGCAAGCGGCGACGCGAGCGACGCTCGACGACGTGGCCATTATCGTGCGCCGAGTGAGCCAGAATATTCGTGAAAAGATACGCCTGTCGCCGGACTTTGGGGACGTCAAGGTGCCATCGTACGACAACCAAACGGGCGCTGTGTTTCGCTACTTGGAAAAATCGACCGACACCCATCTGGGCAGCGAGTTCAGTGCCTTCACGGACATGTCGCCGGTCCTGCTCAAGTCGCTGCACACTCTGAGCCGAGGCTTCACTCAGGTACTGAGAGTTGATTAATTTATTCACGGCGTTTAAGGAGCCTTCGGCTGCGTGTGGGTTGTGAGGGATACTGCAGTGGAGGGCTCTGGAGCTAACTATACCTGGGGGTTCCTTACAGCATACAGAAATCATGCAACTTAGAAGACTTCTTTAAAAATTTTGTTATTTCGACTTTCTTACGATGCTGACGCCGTTGCGGGAATGAAACTTGTGACGTACCAGTTGGACATCAGAGCCGCGGCGCTGCGGCGTAAAGCAAGAGAAAATTGTTGGGATGTTAATGATGCTAACAATGATAACAATAAACGTTTAGAATGACTTACCAAACACAATTTTCGGCTGCGGACGTACAAATACTGCTTGCTATTTTATTGGATGGCATTTGTTTTACTGCTGGTAAGAAACAACGGTCAAAACGCGTAAAATCTATGCTAGGCCTTAAATTAAATTACATTAAGCTTTAGATTACTTGCCTTTCCGTGTCTGAAAAGGAAGTTTATGTGCAAAGCGTTGGCTTTTGCAAATTTGAGCTTATTAGAATGATAATCGCAACTCGTAGAGCACTTGCCTTTAAATATTTGCCCTATATTGCTGCCGAACACGTTGGAGAGCTCACTAATTAAAAAAAAAGAAGGTTTGCGGGACTTATCGCCGTAACCTACAAATGAAGTTTTAGAAGCTGCATCTTTGCGTGTGCTCGCGCGTCCTCTTTTTCGCCACTAGAGGTCGTATCGCCTGCTTTACGACATCACTGCGCCTCTACATCGTCATCAGCGTTCAGCATGCGGCGTGCGTACCATACTCTGTATCGGGAGACATTAGATTCGAAAGGTACTGGAATCGATACCCAACATCTTTGCAAGATCCGATTGGGTCACTTGGCGCGCTATGTGGTCGACTATAAAAGAGCGCAGCTGCAGGTAAGGTAGAACTTTCTCTCCTGCGATGCCATCATCCGTGTTCCCTTGTTTAGGACTGATTGCTTCTCAGATTCTTGAGTGCCTGATCGTTTTTGCTACATATCGCTTATGATGACGCGCACACTTTCTATGGTAACGTGCTTCTTTACACGCGCGCAAAAATAAGCACTTCCAATATAGAGACCATGTTCTAAGGAATGTCGAGAATGTCTGAAGGTGGCTTCTCCCCCTAGATAATCTTATTGCGGAGAAGCCAGCTTCGACAGGCGCTTCTTAGCGAGTATTGGGAAGCACAAAGTGCCATATATTACGTACTCTCATTGACGCTGATAACTGTTTTCTGTTCCGATCGAGTTGACACGTGCGGCTCACAGCGCTTGTGCGGTTCACAGTGGCTTTAACGAGCGCGCTAATTGTCTCGGCCGCCGTCTGCTCTCTTAGACCGCCACATGTGGCAAAATTTTGTGCTGTTCTGATGTGGTTGCATGTGAACATCGCGTTTGCTGGACGAAAAATGCCCAGTATAAACTATATCGCTGAGCATGCAACATTGCAATTTCCATATCCGGTGAATGGTCTGACGCGCCAGCTCACACGTCGATGGGATTCGGCGCGTGGGAAAAGCTATTTTTCTCGGTAACGGCATACAAGGGTACCGTATGACTCCGATAGCCGAAAGGGATCGCGTTAAGAAGTGGAAAGAGAGTTCGACACTTGTCGAAAAACACGATCACAAGGAAGGGACGCGGCGCAATTAAATATGCACTAATTCGGGCAGAGGACTTTCCGGAGGTGTTTACTGGCATGCATGTCAACACCTGTTAGAGAGCAGAAAGCCTCGAATCTCCGAGCAGCGACAGCTCAATAGCGAAACATGAAAGACCATTACACATTCATACAAAAATACTGGCCAGTGAGCCGCGAGATTATCATTGAATTTATTCGTGAATGTGTGGCACACAAATTGGCCTAATAACATCTGATAACAGCTCAGAGTGGCATGTTGGCGGATGTACTGCGGCGCTCAGTCATCTCAAGCACCCGCAACGCCTTTATAACCTTTTATTCCTAAAAAAGTAATCTGCGTGGTACGTTTACCGAAGAGGGCCCTGTAACCACCGGTACGTTGCCAAATTTGCGGCTGCAAGTATCTTAGGAACTCCTACAAGTGATACAGGAGTACGCCACGCGTATAGTGTAAACGATCACAAAATGTATTCGCCTTGGCGCGCCTAGGTGATGCCGGAGGACGTCAGCCCGTGGCCGTACGCTGTCAAGATGACTGCAGAGGCCAAAAAGGTGACACCTCTCCTTGCCCGCGTCTACAGGGAGGAGCTGGACTTCGCGCTCATGCCGTACGCGCTCGCGTTTCCCGTCTATGAGCCAGGCGCTCCCCTAAGCGTCAAGTACGGCGCTCTCGGCTCCGTCGTCGGCACCAGTCTCGCCGAGTTGTTCTTCGCTAACGGCTCGTGGACCGGGGCTGCCGAGGAGAGGCTGCAGCGAGAGGTCACGTGCTTCTTAAGCTACAAAACGAACGCAAGCTCCCTGAGCTTGCTGGAGTGGGAGCTGATGTTCAGGTTAACCTCTGTTCAGGCGACCTGGCGGGCGTACCGCGTGGCGCAGGCTGACGGCGACCTCGAGTACATAGAGAACTTGCCGGACATTCGCGGCGACAGGCTCTTCTTCTTTGCCTGGTGTTACCTGAAGTGCGGTGACACGTTCGGCAAGGACGCCTGCAACGGGCCACTCAGCCACTCGCTCGCCTTCGCCGAGGCTTACAACTGCACCAGCGGGGCGCCCATGAAGCAAGAATGGCGGTGCGGAATGTTGGACAACGCCGACTGATTTAACGCTTCTAAACGACGCAGCTATGCGCTCGTGAAGCGCCGTTTCTTGACGTTTGGTGCGAATGCCTGGCTTGGTCTCTTTTGCGGTGAGATGCTTTGCGATATAACTGCAACATTGATACTCGGCCTATCATAGCAATCTATATAATATACATTGGTCTCTATCTACTATAAGCTATTGTTATTACTGTGTTTAACAGTATTATTTGTAATTTTTTGGCATAGTTTATCATATGTGTGTTTGAAAACCAAACTCAGCAAATGATCTGGCAATAGTTAGCGCGTAGTTCAGCATGAAAGTGATACTGCGCATGGTTGCTTAGATTATGTGAGAACTCCAGGTTCCTGGCGACTTACAAAGACGACCTATCACAACCCAGTGCCACAAATGTCAAAGAAAGTACACTGGGCTGCGTTTTAACTTGAGCAAAGGTCATACTTAAGAAAAAGAAGTATACTTTGCACAAGAATACATTAAACTGTTAAAAAAGTTTGTTGAAATACAGATGTTTCAGCATACCGCTGCTGAGAAGTGTTCGTATTGCGTATAGTATATCGCGAATGAAGCGCATGCATTGTACAGGAGCGCATAAGCTACAGACCTCCTCTAGCGCTGTTAAAACCATGATGACACCTGCCTTGACGCATGAGTTCCCGCTAATCTTTGTTTAAAATGTAGTGATGCGCTTGAAGAGCATCACAAAGCAGAAACAACGACCTCCTTTCTATCTAATACCGAAAACTAGGGTCAACACCGGAGGAACGGGAGTGCCGTGACTTGTGCACACCACGTCAATTAATGATTCAGCTGAGGCGCACAACCTCGCTGTTCACGAACGGTTTCAGCAAAATATGGACTCACGGAATTCCGTTGGACACCATGTAATACATCGGACCACACACACACACACACACACACACATATATATATATATATATATATATATATATATATATATATATATATATATATATATATATATATATATACACACACACATATATATATATATATATATATATATATATATATATATATATATATATATATATATATATATATATATATATATATATATATATATATATATATATATATATATATATATAGTAGTTGTTGCAGGTCACACGGGGACGACATTAGGAGAAATGGGAAGGTGACTTGGCGCTCTGGGAACATACGGTGGTGGTGAAAAACGTTTATTGATGAGAAGAACAAAAGTAAAAACAGATTAAAAAGCAGCGTTGTGGGCTCCCTTCAGGCTGCCGGTTGTGATGCCTAGTCGCGACGTCCTCCGCCCAGTTCACCAGCCGGAGTTGGATATCCGGCTCGGTGCTGGGCAAAGCAGCCTCCCACTGCTGTGGATTGGTTAGGCGCCAAGAGGCGGGGGGGGCAAGTGTACCGGGCAGGAGAATAGGACGTGAGCGTAATCGGCGCGGGAGCCGTCGCATAAGCGGCAAGCCGGCGAGCGCGTCCCAGGGTGGAAGAGGGCAAGACGTGCGGGAGTAAGATAGGTATTGGCCTGAAGGTGGCGCCGCAACTGTTGGTGGTGCTGGGAAAGGGATTGGTGCGGAGGGGGGAAGGTGAGACGAGAGAGGCGATAGTGCAGCGTGATATCGCGGTACGTGAGGAGCGCGTCACGCGTATGCATTTCTGGCGGGGGCGGGCTTGCTCGGTCAGTCGAATCTCGAGCGATGGAATTGGCCGCCTCGTTACCAGGATGGGTCGCGTGAGCGGGCACCCAGATGATTTGGATGGGGCGAGAGGGAACGGTATCGGAACGCAAGATTCCGATGGCCGGGTGTGCCACCCGTCCAACCGCGTAGTTGTAGATCGCAGGTTTGGAGTCGCTGAGGATGTACTTCACGGAGGTTTGCGTGATGGCAAGGGCAATAGCTGCCTCCTCGGCCTCGACAGAGGTAGAAGTGTAGACTGAGGCAGTAAGAGTGGGTCGGAGAGAATCGTCAGTGACGGCAAGGGCATGTGCTGGGTAGCGGCGGTACGGGGCAGCATCTACGTAAGCCACGGCGGCCTGCCGTTCGTACTGACGCCAGAGCGCGGAGGCTCGCGCTGCTCTACGGGAGGGGTGATGTTCTGGATGTATATATTTAGGGAGGGGATTAACGGTTAGGAGGGTGGAGACATGGGAGGGGATGGGCAGTGTTGTGGGAAGAGGAATAAGAGGGGAGAGGTTAAGGGTGGAGAGAAATGCGCGACCCGGGCGGGTGCGGGAGAGACGGAGGAGCTGGGCCGTGCGATGGGCCTCCGTCAGCTCCGTAATGGAGTTGTGGAAGCCCATTGACAGTAACCGAGCCGTCGACGTAGATGCGGGAAGGGACAGGGCTGACTTATACGCCTGGCGAATGAGGCTGTTGACTTTGTCTTCCTCGGTACGAGAAAGATAGAGATACGGAAGAGAATAAATCAAGCGGCTGAGAACAAAGGCCTGGACCAGGCGGCGGAGGTCGTGTTCGCGGATACCGTGGTGACGATTTGCAAAGCGGCATATGAGGCGGACAGTGTGGTGTACAGTGTTTGTGAGTCGAGTGATGAGGGTGGTGTGCTTGCCATTGGACCGAAGAAAGAGTCCGAGGATACGGAGGGTAGAGACGAGAGGAATGGGTGTGCCGTCAAGGTAGATGGTGAGTGGAGAAGGCGACAGTGGGGCCATCCGCCCAGGCCGAAGGAGAAAAAGCTCCGATTTGGTTGGGGAGCAGCTCAACCCGATGGCCCGGGCGTGAGTCGCTACCGCGTCCACACCTGCCGGTTGAGTGGTCTTCATGTCGCCAAGATTGCCGGTGGTCACCCAGAGGGTGATGTCATCGGCGTAGAAAGCATGAGACAGAGCTGGGATAGCGCGTAGAGCACGTGCCAGCGGGAAGAGGGTGATGCTGAACAGAAGAGGAGACAAGACAGAGCCTTGAGGGATACCGTTGTTGCCAAGGGAGAAGGAAGGAGAAGAAAGTGGACCGTATGAGATTTCCGCTGTGCGGTGGGCGAGGAACGCGGTGACGTAAGCATGGACAGGGGGTCCGACATGGAGGGAAGAGAGAGCACCCAGGATGTCGGTGTGGTGTACTTTGTCGAATGCTTTGGTAAGGTCCAGCGCCAGGATAGCTAGAGTGCGTTTGTGGTGGGAGGGGTGTAGAACGTCCTCAGAAAGTTGGAGCGTGACATCCTGGGTGGACAACTGGGGACGAAAAGCGAACATGGAGTCCGGATGTAAGTCATGATCATCCAGATAGGTCTGGAGGCGGGCCAGGATGACATGCTCGAACAGCTTGCCGAGACAGGAGGTGAGAAAGATAGGGCGGAGGTGTTCGAGGGCAATAGGATTGCCGGGTTTGGGGATGAATGAGACATGTGCATGGGTCCAGGAGGATGGAAGAGTGCCAGCCTGCCAATGTGTATTGAGGAGGTCAGTAAGGGTTTCGAGGGAGGGGGTATCTAGGTTGCGGAGTGCCTTGTTAGTGATGCGGTCCGCCCCTGGGGCCTAGGTGGTGCGGAGTGCGAGTAGCGCCGCACGAACTTCGCCCACGGAGACGTCCGCCTCAAGATCAGGGTTTGGGGAACCGGAGTAGGTGGGAAGCGGAGTAGGGAGGTCGGTGCAGTGGTAGTGGTCCCGGAGGGCCGCCAGGAAGTCAGTATCGGTGAGTGGGGAGGAATGAAGGAGATGGGAGATTTCCTTGCGCTGGGAAGCTTTAGTGTGTGTAGGGTCTAGCAGCACCCTGAGAAGCGACCACGTGTCGCCGAGGCCCAGGTTGTCTGCCGTCCGGTCGCAGGTCTGGCCCCCTGTTGTCCAAGGAAAGAGGCGCAGTGCTCCTCCATGTCCAACGCGAGTCGGGCCAAACGGAGGCGCAGGCGGCGATTGTATTTCTGAGCCTGCCACCAGCGGTGGACAGCGTGATAGGCCTCCCAAAGGTGCAGCAGACGGCTGTCTGCCGTAGTGGAGAGTGGTGATGTAGGGAGTGTGGATGTGGCAGTACATACGTCCGCCAAAAGAGTCTCGGTCCAGGCAGAGAGATCGGTGATAGGAGCAGAGGAGGAAGTAGAGAGACGAGTGGAGCGGAACCGGTCTGAGTAAACTGTCTGGGTCAGACGATAGAGGCGCGAGCAAGGGAGGGGAGTGGGAAAGTTGTGCAGAAGACGTAGTGATCGCTACCGAGGAAGACCCATGTATTAGTCCAGGTCGGATTGGCGACATTTTTGGAGAGGGTAAGGTCCGGATTGGTGTCTCGTTGAACATTAGATCCTATGCCGGTGGGGCAAGCTAAGTCATTAAGGACCGAAAGGCACTCGTTGTGGATGATAGTGCAGAGTGAGTGGCCTTTCCGAAGGTTCTGGGGGTAACCCCAGCTGGTATGTGGGGCATTGAAGTTGCCGAGAACGACCAGGGCCACTATATTGTAACGATGCCTTATGCCTTATTCTATGCTATTCTTATCATCCACCACACACGGCCGCCTGATCCCATTGATAATGTGGGCAGACCGTCGCTCTGACCACTGGCCAAGCGCGAGAAGCCTGAAAAAACATAGAATCGGAAAAGGCACCGCTACAAAATACCGGCCCAGGGCGTTGCGGCCAGCGCAGGAGAGCGCTCTGCGGAGGACGAGGAGGAAAGGAGCTGAAGGGGCTTTGGGAGGACTGTACACATTGAGAACAAAGAGGCTTGTCTCAGTGCGACGGCGAGGAAGGATTTCAAGGAGGAGATGGGCACAGTCCGAAACGTCCAACTGGTGCTACACGGCAGCAAGGTTGCGCTGCACCAGTGTGGCAACGTTTGCGTGGAGCCCAGAAGGGGGATGGAAGGAGGTGTAGTCGCGCAGTTTCACGGGAATTAGGGGCTCCTGGAGTGCCAGCACGGAGAGGAGAGTGTCGGGAGGGATGTTCTGGAGGTGGAGCTGCAGGGTGTTCCGCTTGCTGCGGAACCCCCGACAGTTCCACTGCCAGAAATTAAGGCGCGTGGGGTGTCTGGCCATGATGGATGGCGGAGTCCCCCGACAGAGTTGGGGTAGGTGCCGGGGTGAGTGGGGCAGGGAGCGACAGGTGTGCGACGGTGGCCTCAGTCGCGCTTTGGCGGGTCTCTAAGGCCGCGACCCTGGTGTCTATAGGGCGGTAAGGTGGGATTCGATGGCGGCCACACGGGTGTCGATACTGGCGACGCGCTCCTCAAGTCGCGCAAAGCGGGCCATGACGCGCTGCTCAAACGCCTCCAAGAAGGAGGTTGTTTGGCGAAACACGTCACGCTCGGGCACGGCGGGGTCGGAGGAAAGTGATCGGCGTTTGAGCGGGGGTCTGCGGTTGGGAGAGGAGGTGCGCGATAATGCAGCCGAGGATGCCGTATTCGTCGGCTCCACAGCTAGCTACTGCGGCTGTGGAGGTGCGGGAGCTGGGGAAGGAAGAGGAGGAGTGGAGGAGGACAGACGCACTAGCGCCGCCTGCAGCTGGCGCGACAGCTCGGGAATTTGAAGCTGCTGGGCAGCGATAGTGGCTTCGAGGGCCGCGGTTTGGGGGTCCGACGTGTGAGGCTGCGGTTTCCAGCTTACCGGTGATGTGGTGGCGGGGGAGGTGGACGCCTCGGACCTAGGCAGAGGCGGGAAGGAGAGAGTGGCGGCTGGTAGACTGGGCACCACGGGAGACAGTGGCGGCGGGGGCGGGAAGGCCGCGAGGTCTTGAGGATGCGCCCGGTGGGTGGCGCTGGTGGGGGAGGCTGGTGCTTGGAGGTGGCTGGAAGCGATGACCAGCCGTTCCGGTCGAACCAGAGCCCGCACGGGCGCGAGCCTGTGATGTGGGCTCCCTTGCACAGGATGCAGCAGGGGACGCAGGTCGGGGGCTCGACTGGCTTGTGGGCCTGGCCGCAGCGGTGACAGAGGGCGGACTTGGGCTTGGTGCAGACATCCGCGCGGTGGCCAGGAGCCCAGCACTTCGTGCAGGCCTCGGCTCTCGGGCAGAACGGGTGGCAGCGGTAGGCCCCGCAGTTGAAGACGATGGTGGAGGGGAGGGTAGAAGCGCCGACGAAGGTGATGAAGATGGATTTGGAACGCCCCATCTGGCGTGCGTCAGCGATGGCGTAGGGGGTGTTCACGTTCATTGATTGGAGGTCTTGGACGATTTCGTCCTGGCTTTAGGAGTCCACTGCGTTGTATATGATGCCGCGGAGGGCGTTGTCGGGTGCGGCCATGTAGGTACGCAGGAGGTAAGAGATGGCACCCAGGCGGAGTTCCGAGACCCGGAGGTAGATGCGAGCGCGCGGCTCAGTGGGGTGCTGACAGTAAAGGGAGTTGTACGGATTATCTGTACACGGTCGGCGGTGCGTGCGGTGGCGTAGTCGATGGTGGCATGAGTGCAAAGGATTTGGAGCAGGGCTCCGTTAGTGGTTGTGCGGAGGTCAAGCCCTCCTCCCGGTCTGTAGACGATCTTGAAGTCCTCCGCTGGGAGGCGACGACGGAGAGTGGTAGTGCAGGGGGTCTTCGATGGTGGCGAGGCAGGCGGTGGCGAGACGATGGGATGGTGGGCCGCGGCTGTACGGTGTGCTTTCACGGCCCCGACCCAGCGTGAGTCAGCTTCAAGCTCGGCAGGGCTGATGGAGGCGTCTGCGACTTGATATTCCATGTCGGCGGCTTGGGGGGTGTGAGCTGTATCGACGTAGGCGGCGACGTAGGCGTTGCGCGGAACGCAGCTCCCGCGTAGGCCGAACATACGGTACGGTTAAGCCTTTGACACTCAAAAGGGCCCCATGGACCGCGGAACAGATTTCTACATCCTCATTCTGATCCGCAGCATTCTTTGCACCAATAATACACTTTGTGGGTGGCTGCTGCCGTGGAGTCTCTCACCTCACGGGGGTTGCGCTGCCGCTAGATGGCGTAGCTTGTCCAGAGAGCAGCAGGTGGGTTGTCAGCAGTGGCGGCGGGTGCGCGGTTTTGCCTCTGCGATAGCGACTCGGCCAGCGGATATCGCAATGCTCTCCACATACTGCGCTCCGCCCGCCGCGGCTGCTATGGCGTTGCGCCGCTAAGCACGAGGTCGCGGGATGAAATCCCGGCCACGGCGGCCGCATTTCGATGGGGGCGAAATGCAACAACGCCCGTGTCCCGTGCATTGGGGGCATTTTAAGGATCCCCTGGTGGTCAAAATTAATCCGGACTGCGGCTTGCCGGATGATCAAATCGTGGTTCTGGCACGTGAGACCCCACAAATCAATTCGACACGCTGCGCTCTATGGAGTTAGCTACAATAAGATATTAGAAAGGACGTGCATTTACTGCTAGTTTTCTTGCGGAACCTTCACCAGTTTTCTTGGGAGGGCAATCTTAAGCCAGAGTTGCGCCACTATATTTCGTGCCACTCGCACCGCCATTCACCGAGCGCCATTAATGTGTCAAAAATGGGCTCTGCTGAGCTGCGGAGAAGCCGACTTGTTGGGAATCATAAACACATGACCTGGCTTAACGGAAAGAAAAGACGGACGTCTTCTCCACTATTACCGGTCTAAGCTCCCTTTGAACAGGATAATTCACCAAAGGCCTGATGCATTTGAAGTGTCCATCGCCAACCTTATTTTTAATGCATACTTGTCATCAAGAGGACGTCAGCGGGAGCTAGCAATTTCCGCGGCATTGAAGAATTATTAATTTTTCTCGTACTTCTAGAATATCGTCTACCTGGGTTTGCTCTCTAATGGATGCTGTCGTCCGTTGTCTCTAAGAGAGTTCCATGACTTTAGAACCTCAAGCCTTTATTTTTTGTGCGCACTGTTACGTTCAAGTACAGTTTCTTTCTGAGAATCACTATTAATCATTGGGATTCATTATTAGGTGACAGGCGTACCTTACCACTGGATCAGTTTCTATGGAGCATTAACCATATTTAAAGGGACACTAAAGGCAATATTTAAGTCAAGCTAAAGTGATAGATTAGGGCTCAAGAATCTCAAAGGCGTCAATATTATCGCGAACGCAGCCCTAATAATCGAGAAATCGAGGTAAATGCAGGACATGGTTAGAGAGTCCCCCGGGACATTCAAGTACTTGCCCGACAACGAAAGCGCTCCTCAGTTAAATTCTGTCACTAATACTCAATCATTTGTTGCAAAAAACATCCTTGTATTGTATTATAAGACGAAACAAAATCCTACTTGTCTGGCTCTATCTCATTTTTAGAAAAAAGAACTAATTGAAATTACCCTTGATAACGACGCGGGCAGTCGAAAGGTTTCGCTTTCGCTCGACTACGCGCCGCCCACGCTTTCGCGTTTCACTGTTTTCGTTTTCGCGTAGTGCTGCGCTGGTTTTTCTGGCTCGCGAAACTCGCACAAACTGCAAGTAGCAGAGAATTCAACTTCCATGTGATGTCGCGGGATGCCTGAACGGTCTACGCCACTTCACCAAAAAGCAGCTGCAGCGGCGAATCCACCGCTATGTCTTGGCTCGGTACTGCCGTCTGTCGGGCGCCGTTTTACTCACCGACGGCAGCAAAGGATGGTGACGGCGTATGCAACGTCACCACTCCCCCGGTCGGCTGGCGGGAGACTTGAATTTCAAAAAAGGCATTTGTACCCTTCAGATGCTACTTTCTCGTAAAGTAAGTCTTTTCTCGGCGCGAAACAGGCGCTGCGAGGTTTCTCGAAGGGTATTTCAACAGTCCACATCGACTTATCATTTGCCTTTACTGTCCCGTTAATGAGCCATTTTTGGAGTGATTTGTATTCGTGTTATTCTGGCTATGTCTTGATTTCATGCGTGTACAAGCCTGACTATTCTTTTTTTTTCTGTATATGTGTTCCACTCATGCTATAGCCCCACTAGGTATCTATGTATGGATGGATGGATGGATGCATGCATGCATGCAAGCGTGCGCGCGTGTTTTCTGCTCCATCGCTTTTTACGCGGCTCCCACATAACGTTCAAGTTGCTTTGTGGTTCTGTATGTTTCGGCCCCATAGGTTAATACAGTCGGTATGCTCTGATTATATACCTTTCTTAAGAATATCGCCTAGCTATACCTTTACGGCTTGCGAATACCTGTCCATCTTTATTCTTCTGGATATGTCCTTCTCGTGATCAGTATCTGATGCGACTACTTGGCATAGATAAACGAATTCCTGCACAGCTTCAAGAGGACGGCTACCAATCGTCAACTCTCGCTCTGTTGCCAAGCTATTGAGCAGTTGTGCAGCTTCCTGCATATTGACTTTCGAATCTACTTTTACACTTTTCCGGTTCAAGTTCTGAATCATTTGTTGCAAGCCATCTCCTTCTGCTTATGTCGAGGTCATCTTCACGCGCTCATGTCAAAGACACATTTAACTCACTCTGGAGATTCGCTTATGAAGGTTCCGTAGGGAGTCATACAGGCCTCACACCCATTTCTCCTAATAGCTGCCTCAAGCAATCATTTAGATATGCTATGCTCTCTGCTCCGCCAAACCTGCGTCGAATGCGAAGAGACACTCACTGACTGAGTCAAATGCTCATTAATGTTTCGGAACTCGAATGTATCGGATGCACATGTGTCATTAGTTAACTCGTGCAAGACGTGAAGTAATGAGCCGTAATGGTTTTGAGGCATTGCGCTATCCGTCCGTTTCATAATCTTAGGCTCGTTGAAACAAAATCTAGATATCACGGCGGTCACTCTACACATTGCCACTCCCAACGACAGACAACTGGCAATGGGAGAAATGATGTACGCAGCGGGTAAGTGGGAGGGAAAAAAGGGGAAAGGTGGGTGGGTAGGTCGAGTTTCAAGGGGGGTAGCTTCAGTTTAGTGAAACAAGAGTTCTTGGGCAAATCAGTGTACCGCCATTTCTTCGTGAAACGAAGAATCGGCGATACATTGTTTTCTTTCATTTCTTTTTGTGTACAGCTTGCATTCAAGTGAGAGGCAAACAGCCCGACAACACAGGTCCGTTTTATTTACATAAGAGAAAATAAATAAACTGCCAGCAGCACCAACTGTTCACTTTCATCACCAGCCTTCAACAGCATCAACAGCATCAACAGCAGCATTCACTCCATCGTTCATCATATTACGGTCCCACCCTGGCCACTGACAGCATCACTGGCGTTACAGAGTCACGCCGAAGGGTCAGCGGTCCAGCCAAATGCGACCACGACGGTGCGGCATGGGGCGGTTGTACGAAGGCGGTGTGCAGGGCTTCTCTCCCGAGGAGGGCAACAAAAGGCCTCTACATTGCGTCTGACATCCTTCACACGTTGGAAGCCCGTTAGAACTCGTTTCTAGTATGAATCACATTGATACTTGAAATTAAATTGAATGGGTACTTTAGTCATGGACTGCGGTGATATTCCAAGAGTCCTTATTGCATCCTTGGAACACGAACTCCAACGTGCACTTGCAAGTGCAATCCACGAATAATTATTAAATAATCAAGCATTGTCAATGTTTCAAAGCAAGGTCCTATGGCAACGTCTTTCGAGAATGGGACCAAAAAAGATAACGATAATCAACGAAGACGAACCTGGGTACGTATTCCAAAAAAAATACGCTAGAATATTTTGCAAGAGTAGGTGCCAGACTATCGTGATGCTGTCCATATTGTTAGCGAAGGCGACCGGCCAACGCCAAGGCGCACTTGCGAACAAAATGTTTCGAGAATTAGATCCTAGAAAAACCTTATCGTACTCTAAATACTCTTGTTAACGCTTAATAAAGAACGAGAAGAGCGATGGTGAACGATTGCGGACGAGCCTGCGTCCGACCGTAAGTCCGTTTAGGTATGCGCTAGCGCCCAACGTATGCCACGTGCCTCTTCGTTAGAGCATGGGCAGCCATTTCTCTAGGCTTCCCGGGAGTTCCCTGCAATGCGGCTCTATGGTCGCGTTGGCCTACAGTCAATGAGTAATGTTATACAGAACCAGGAAAGGCGTCTGAACGAGAAATCCGGCAACTAAAGTCTGCTCGTTCCTTCGGCGTTAGGTTCATTTGGTAACCGATCAGAAGTTTCTCGAAACTACTGGATAAATGACAGTAGTATAAAAACAAAACAAAACAAAAAGTTGCCATTCGTAAGACCCATTGCTTTCACCGAGTTCCAATTCATTTCCCCGCCCTTTTCGTTACCGTTTAATCTGCGGTCACTAGTACTTGAATGGCATGCACGGCCTAGCATGAACTACGCCGCGGCTAAACATCTCGAGACAATGCAAATATTTCTTACTTTAGCATATTTTTCACTGCAGCCTTTAGTTAACGCGGTAAGTTCAACCATCGTTTCCGTGCGTTGTTAAAGCTGCTACCCGCTACCCGACACCGCAACTTCAGCGGAGCGCTGATCTGAGCTATCCGACGCTCGGCGCCAACGAAACCGTATAAGCCATTTCCGAACTGTCCAGCGTGTGACACGAACGCTAGCAGCAGCCGTAGTTGCCCACGGGGCACTCGTCTGCGAAAGTGCGCCGGCGTGACGCCCACTCGTTCCGATGGCCCGACGCCGTCCGCTGCGTCGTCACAATGGCGTGTTCATTAGCGCAGGCCAATCTTCTCGTAGATCCAGGTGACGTACGGTGACACGCGCGTGAACACGGTCGGGTACTGCGCCGTTCCGCTGCACGACACGCCGAAGCTGTACATCCCTATGACGGTCCAGTGCTTTCCGTCCTGTACCATCAGCGGGCTACCTGGGATGCCCTGCAACAATGGAGGTATATATATGGGAGGGGCGGACAGCATAACAGTCGGCGCTTGTCGTTTTCGAGGCCGTTATCGCAACGTACTGTCACGCCGGAATGAAACGCGCAGGAAAGAAACAAAGCAGAAAGATACACGAGGCGCAACTATTTCATATTGCCACGGACGATGTTGGTGTAGCCGCCCACCAAATGTGCTCTAGCAGTAGACAGTGGTGTGAATGGATCACGCAGTTGTCTCGCACATAGGTGAGAGAAGGCAAACACGCCTTCCGGTTTGTCTTCTCGTGTACACGTTTCATTCCGGCACGAAAGTCAATTATGACTCGGGCTTAAAAAACAAAGTATAGGTACACAACGCGTGAGGTGCGACCGCCGAGGGCTTTGTGGAGGCCGCGATGTAAATCGAGTGGTTAAATGTATGCGAGCTATAGAGGGGGGGGTGGGGGTGGCGGAGGCAAATAAATCAACGAAATGTAACGGCGTCCCGAACGCAAAGGAACGCAGTGTCCTACATTACATTGCTTGAATACGAGGATGACGCATGCTTTCACTCGCACTCGACCATAATAAGAAAAGAAATTATTTGCTACTTTGCCCTGAAACGCCTCCGATTGGAGCTACATCGACGTGTCAGGTGTTTCGCCTAAAAATGCCGCTAGCTGTATGTATGGGGAGGTTGGCAGCATGATCATTATTGGCAAATTATATTGTGCTACTTAAAAACATTAATAGTCTAAACTCACTTATCCAACTGAATCCCAGTTTCAAATAACGTTTCGTTGCTGAATGAGAAAAGTGCCGCAGTGTACTGACCTCGAATATAAGCAGTCAGCGAAACTTAATAGCATAATAAGAGAGAGAGGGGGGGAAGAAAACACGCACTGCGTCCGGTCGCAGGCTTTATTCCCCCAGCTGAGGGCCTCGAAAACGAAAAAGGGAACCGGGAACTCACCACGCATTCATCGCCAACGTTTGCGGTCAGCTGGGTGCAGATGAAATCGTCGTGAGTGATACCCGCCGGGTACGGGGACAGATCAACACCTGCGTATGTGTGGTTGCAGCTCGACACGTCGATCACTTGGTAACGCTTCTCGCCCATTGAGCCTGGGTGGAAGTCTGCGACGTCAGACAGGGAGAGAAGGCAGAGGTCGCTGTTACTATATGCGCACAGAGCCGACGGCAGGCTATTGGCGAACTCTCGATGAGGACAATAATCAATTTGCGTGTAGTCGAGTCGATAAACGTCTTAATCCTGAAGGATTTTGCAGTGTAGCTGAGCTGACATACGCGAGGTAGTTTGCACACGCGTATTTTACATATCTGTGCCAGGTCAATGCTTATAAATACATATCCAAGAAAATGGACGGAGGGCAGCCGTTAGCTCCACGCGCGGCCTGGGCACGCATGATGTGGAGGTTGTGGGTGCGCGTTCCAACGGCGGCCAAGTGGTCTTTTTCCCGATTTCGTTTCGTGTGTCCCTTATTAAGGGTATGGGCTCCCGTATACACACAATAAAACATTCTTACGCTAGAATCTTTCATAAAATCATACGCTAGCCAATCATGACTGAGCATATTTTCAGTAAAGGCAGCCAGCCGATTGCAAACTGAACTTACGAACTAAAGGCGGAAAACTTTGTGAATTTGGACTATGAAGTTTACTGTAAATTTAGGAATCATCTTTAGTCATTTATACAGTTCAACGAAATGCTACGGCTAGGAATTAAAACGGGAAAAATGACAAAAAGAAGTCCTTCACAAAGATACGCGATTGAAAAAAGTTGCCACAGCAACTTCAGGTTTCTATTGTACACTTTTTTCCCTGACGTGTATACGTGCTCTTGCTCATGAATCGTCGTTTCCGCCCTATATTGATGAACTTGCGGATGCTACGGCGGGGCATTGGGCCGTTATCCAAGATGTGACTGCAAACGACGCCTCAGAGATTTAGGCGCACGCCCTTGCGTCTTGTCCCTCCCTAATGCTTTTTTTTGCGTGATTATACATATGACATAAACGGGCTGCAGACAAGGCGATATGAAATGGTACGAACGACGTTAAGTATTACTTGCGACAGCAAGTAAACTTATGCGTGATTACACATCTTGTATTCATATTATGACGCACAAAGATTATGAGATATAAGCGTATAGAAACCAGAGCCTCGACTCACAGAGGTTTTCTGCCGCATAAGAACATTTCGTCACTCGCCCGCTGCCTTTACTAATATTATGACCACTCTTGCGATTGACCATGGCCTGCTTTCACGAACCGCTCCAGCGTACGAAGTGATTTGTGAACGCGAGCCCCGATTCGCGTGCAAGCGATCACATGCAGTTGGACTCTTTGGCTAGGTATTACAGTGCGAGCGGAGAACGGCCAAAACCAAGAGGAGATTACCAGCACGCAGCGCTGCCGCGTAGGACTTTCACGAACGAAGATTCTGATTACGTGGGCTGCCTGTCGAGGTCCTTACCCCTCTGTCGATTGGACCAACTGACGGCGTCAAGAATGCTGCCGTTGAGCACGCGCCTGGCGTTGAGCACCGTCGGCAAGCAGATGGGCGCCAGCTGTCCGGGGGTAAGCGCGGGCTCGAACCTCACCACGGACAGGTCGTGGTAGCCGTCCGGGACACGGAAGTGCGGGTGCGCCTCGGCACTCACCACTCGTCGAAGCGTGACCGGTGCGTTCGGAAGGTTCAGCATCACGGCACTGTTCCTCCTGCGACAACGTTGTTGTTGAGAACGTTCGTTCTAAAACGGGCAAAGATTAAGGCGATCGAAATTTAGGCCAACGTTCTGTGCATGACTTTCGTGTTGTTCTGAACTATGGGGCGTTACGCGCCAAAACCACGATTTGATTCTGAAGCACGCCGTAGTGGGGGACTCCGGATTGATTTTGACAACCTGGGGATCTTTAACGAGCCCCCAATGCACGGGAAACGGGTGCTTTTGCATTTCGCCCCCATCGAAATGTGGCCGCCGAGGCCGAGTTTCGGTTCCGCGACCTTGCGCTTAGCAGCGCAACACCAAAGCCGCTAAGCCACCATGGCGGGTTAGGTGTTTTTCGCGGTGTTAGCGCAGAAACGCTTACTTCAGTGTCATAGGGCGCGATCGAAGTGCCCGTCTTGCATACAACTTTGTTTGGAAACGATATTGAATGCGGCATAGGTTGCCGGCACTGAATTTCTCGCTATGATATATGTAGTTATCGCATATGCGTTATTCCGACTCCATATTTGGGCTATATCGTGACCTTTTTGATCTTTCGTTTTAACCTTTAGACATATTGATAGCGGTATTCGGCATATATTTGCTAAGACACGGGAGGAGGAGGAGAAGGAAAGAAAGAGAGAAGGCAGGGATGTTAACCAGAAATGTATCTGGTTGGCCCTACCCTACTCTGGGGGACGGGAAAGAGGGAATAGAAAGATGAGATAGAGAGAGGAAGATGGGGGAGGAAAGACACGGTGAGATCACGCACGCATGCGTAGGGGCTGAGCAAGTCAAAGGCGTTCACATCAGCCACTAAGACGCAACCAATGAATAAGGCAGCAGATCGTTTATGGGTTCGTGTTTGCAGAACAGGATAGTAAAGAAACATTAAGGAGATGTGGTTTAAGAAATGCTGGAAACAATGCTAGCATGTGAGAAGAAAGGAAGCTGCCTTGTATCATTTTGCTATGACTGGCAGGCATATGAAGTTGGCGACACTTTGACAGCGCATAGCATGTACAAAACTGTTTTCGACCACGTTTACACTGCAGCTCACGGGAGTTACAGAAAACGTCGGCGTGGCACAGTGTCACATAAACAAAATAAATTATTACGTTATCTGTGTCGCATTAATACACCTGGCTTAGTCGTCGAGTACCTGGGTCGTTTCATTTCGGTGTCCTTCCTTAAGCTTGGACACTGCGGCGTAAGTGAAGAAACCAAACTTTGTGCTCATGCACCGACTTGGCAGCGGCAGTCGTCTCACATCTAGAAAATTTTCATCTCACCCGTTGTCCGGTCCGAAGCATTGGGCAGCTGTCAGCACATGCTGCTGGTCGAGCAACACGCCGGCACACCGCCTTGCGGGGTTCACTTGGTCCACTACGGAAGCCTGCGAGTGACGAATCATCTTTCGCACACAAGCTGCAGCAAGCGGTGCTTTAATGCAAGTAGCAGGTCGCGTTTTGTGAACGTTCTTAGTAGTTTGTCGTGAGTCAAGTAGATACAAACATGTCGTCGACATAAATTACTTCAGTTGAAAGAGTTTATAAGTCTATAGGAAATATTCATCAGTTTCTACTTTCGTGGTAAAGGTTGATGATTCACGGGGCTCAATGTCCAAGCGCAACAAATGGGCTATGAGACACGCTGCAGTTGGAAGCTGCCAATAAATTTTGACTACCTGGGGCTCTTCACTTAATTGCTCGGAACACGACTGTCTTTGCAGCCTGTTTTCAGCAGAATGCGGCCGCCGGGGTCGGAAAGCGAGCACTAATGACACCAAGTTAGTGTACGCCGAACAGACCTCTCGCTTTGGCAGGGGCTACGGAGCAGCTTTGACAATTCTATTTCTCAAGTTCATCATGCGTTCTTGTATTTTATTGTTTATGAACAATTCTAACGTAAGAGCGAATGTGAGCCAATCCTGATGCTGGACATAACATTAGCGGAAGCTACCGGCGATTGGCAAAAAGAATTTACGAACGAAAAGTCCCCCGAAAGAATTTGCGGTTTCAATCTTTAATCTTTGCGTATTTTTTTCGTTTTCTTCTTTTTTTTTTTGCTTTAAGATATATTTAAGATATAGTTGGCTGCGTGAACGTGCGGGAACGTTTATACAGACAAGTACGTGTGGCGAGTCCATCGTGTACGTCTTGTGGCTGCTGCGAGACACTTCAGCACCTGATATTTGAGTGTCCCGCTGTCAGTGCGCAGCGCATGTCGTATAGTGTGAGACTATCATCTCCTTGGCCGGCGGTGTACGACACTCGACGAATGTTTGTACCCCAGTGGTTGTGCGTCTAAACCTCATCAGGCTCATCGCGCGCTACTTACTTTTCTAGAGTTAGCTAACTTAGGTTCACGTTTGTAGCGTCGAACATCTTGAAGGGGCAGCGCGAAAAAACGAAGACAGAAGGCAGGAACGCCTGTGTGTTCCTGCCTTCTGTCTTCGTTTTTTCGCGCTGCCCCTTCAAGATGTTCAACCAGTACCAACTCGCCCAAATGTCGATCCTTCTGTAGCGTCGAAACTATTCTATTCAACATTCTGTAGTAGCGTGATCTTCAGTGACCGGCCCTACTGTGTGTGATCTGTACTGTGTGCTGCTTTATTCTTTAGATTTGTCCTGTTGCTTTTCCTTTCCTCTTTCCTCCCCTCCTTCCTATCTTCCATTTCTGTGTTGCTGTCACCTCCCTTCTGAAGAGTAGGCAGGCGTTGTGCCCCTTACGGTGGCAGTTGCCAGCCTACTCCTCGCTTTCCCTTTCCTTGTATATATGTAATAATTGTATATATGTGTTCAAAACAAATAATAATATTAATAAGATATATTTTTCGGCACTTAAGCAGAAAGCAGAATCTTTGTCTTACTCTCCCTCTATCTGAATTTTATCTTCGCTCTGGTCCCTGTTCTTGGTAAAGTTTGCTTGGTGGTGGTGGTGGTGGTGGAGGTGTCAAGTTCGTAAGACAATCAAAGCCTAGCAGACGTTTTCTAGCCTTTTCCCCCTACCGCAAGTCGCGATATATATGCAGCACGTGGAACACAAGCGCGTTTAATTCTATATCAAACGAGTACTGACGGAATGTTTTCTAGTTTTCATTTTTTTCTGATTTAAATGAAGCTCCTGTACCTTTAAATCGCAGAAACATTACTGTCAAGCTTCACAGCACTATGAATTATTCAATATAATGGCTCCTCTACAGCCAGTTTCGGTTTCGTTTCTACTCTGTTGTGACGTCATGACGCAGTATGTGGTCACGTGACAGCCGGATCTTGCGACGTTTTCACACTCGTTTCGCCTCACTCGGTCGTCCGCTATGACATCGGCTCTCACAGCATACGAGGTGACCGAGCGCACCGAGCGAGTGTCCAAACGTCGCAATGTCATGCTCCCATACTCTGTCCAGACATCATAAAGCAGTACCCTCCTGGGAAAGGAAACAGAAACGGGTTGTAGAAGAAAGATATTGTATTATGTTTTCCAGGGCGCTATGAAGCTTGTTATTATTGTTTCTAAGGTTTAGAACTCTAGGATTTTCATTTAACGAAAAAAAAATTAATAGGGGTACATGTCACGTCAGTATCAATTTAAGCATTTATTCACTGTCCGAACAATCTCGCAATATTTGTGCCATCAATCATTCGTTCGAAAATGCTGACTGAGCAGAGACACAGCATAGGCGTCCACTTACCATCCATGGCCAGACATTCTCGGGTGGGGACGACTGCGTCTGCTGCTGCTGCTGCTGCTGCTGCTGCTGTTGCTGTTGGAGCCGGCCGTTGGGCTGCTGGCGCGGGAGCAGCGACAGCGCGTTGAGCGGCCGCCGCTTTCTCAGTCCAGGTCTTCGAACCCTGCGGGCGTCCAGAGAGTAGACGGGCTCATCCAAGAGTAGCCGCGCCGGTCGTAGCCGGGACTCGGTTTCCTCGGGTCGCAATCCGCAACTCCTGACTGGCGGCGGAGTTTTGTCTGCGGGGCCACGACGGAAGGGTGAAATTAAGGCCCACTATAAACCGACGGGGACGCGTGCAAGTAACGCCGATATACGTAGAGCCCTGACTGCAACATCGCCTAGGAAAACATAGTCCCGACGAGGCCAACTAACTCTTCCGGAAACTGCACGCATCGGTAGAGGACACATCATGGCCACGGATGTCTACAGGGGTGTTACTTTATACGCGTAGTGCGCGTCGTCGGCGTGTTTACATGTCAGAACATGCTTTATATGTATATCAGCGATGGCGCCGCCGATGAAATGCTTGCGTCGCATCTCTTGTCTATGCATTATTGTCCCATTTGAAAATGTAAACGCGGTGATAAGCTTTATCAACTGTTTTATTGGTAAACGTTTTCGTTGATGTGTTCTCGCAGATTTTAGTGCGCAGTTCCGCAGAGGGTCACTGTTGACGCGTGGTGGCAGGAAGGTTCTTTCTGCCTTTCTTTTTTGTTCTTTTTAGTACGTGGCCTTAGCGCTCGCTGTGCTCCATTACATGCTTCGATTGAAATAAGTGCATCAGAATGAAGTTGTGCTTCAAGCAGACACACGGCCTGTATGGCGCAAGCATATTTTTGCAGTAGTTGGACGTTTTTACTTTTCAGCACGCATAGGTAAACTTGCATGGGGCCGCGCTCATACTAATAGGCGTATGAAATAGGAAATTTAGTCAGACCAGCATAATCGCAATATGAGATGGCGTTTACTGTGTATAATGCACACTTCCAATTTCTTCGTTGTCTGCCTGCTCTTGCTTGCAACACATCATTCTGAAATTCAACATCATTTGATGAAATTCACACTAAGGTCATCTGTCGTCATTACTGCCGGCTCGCATGCTGTTTAGCGCAAATGATTTCGTTGCAAGAATGAAGGCAGGCTGGGATGACCAAACTGACGATTTGAGCTCATTGAATTATTAATTGCCTGAAGAGAAATTGCACTAACTGAAAAGGCGCGAGGAATTTGTGACTCCGACCACTCCAATTCACGGCTATTTGTGAAGTTACGCCTCGTTAAGTAAGCGATGCCAAGAGCGAACCTTCGTCGCAGTCGCAGCTGTCGTCTGCGCCGCCTTCTGAGGGCTCACGGCCGTCCGACGTTCCACCGGGTGCGGTGGCGGGCGAACCGGTGCCCTCCACAGACGGTGGCCCTGTGACCGGAGTCCCGGGGTTCGGCTGTGGCGGGCTCACAGGAGCTACAGGAGGTTCCACGGGAGGTTCCACAGGAGGTTGCACGGGAGGTTCCACAGGAGGTTCCACAGGAGGTTCCACAGGGATTTCCACAGGCGGTTCAACAGGAGGCTGCACAGGAGGCTGTACAGGGGGTTCCACAGGAGGTTGCACAGGTGGCTCTACAGGAGGTACAGGCGGTGTCACAGGTGGTTGCACAGGAGGCTCTGGTGATGGAACGTCAGGCAGTGGACCTGATAAAAGAGTGGCAAGATTAGGCTTTTTTGAAGGCTAAAGATGATAGCAACAACAACAACAACAACAACAACAACAACAACAACAACAACAACAACAACAACAACAACAACAACAACAACAACAACAACAACAACAACAACAACAACAACAACAACAACAACAACAACAACAACAACAACAACAACAACAACAACAACAACAGTTACTTGTTTGGGAAACATATACATTTGACAAGAAAGGGAAAGCGAATAGCAGGCTGCCACTGGAAAGGGAACAGCGCCTGCCTACTCTTCAAAAAGGGGAAGTCAGAAACACAGAAATGAAAGATAGAAAGGAGGAAAGAGGAAAGAAAGGGCAAGACGACTAATGTGCAGCCAGGGAATAAGAAGCAGCAGCGCGTCTGCGAAAGAGAATGTGCGTTGCATGTGAACAAGAGTCTACAATGCGCTTTCAATGCCCTCAAGTGTGTAAAAAGAAAGCTTGTAACATAATGCATATGGTGCGTATACGTGGTGCAATTAAGGCACTGCAGGACAACGAGGGATGTAGTTCAGCCGACCGAAATCATGCAATATTACGCACGCGACCTGATTTGCGTCATATATATTTCACGGCTTCCACGGTTTACGGTTGCCAATTGCATGGTGTAGTTGTAAGATTCTCCGCGACTGAACTTGACGACTGACGAAAACTTTACAAGGCTTTTCGCTTTCCTTCCTGCCAGTGTGCGACTGTGTCAGTGTTTAGTGGTAGAGGGTTCCTACATTATTTCCACTACAATCTTTGTGTTAATGCCCCTTGCGCTGTTCGTGCCTAATGACACCGTGTCCCATGTTATATAGCGTTGTGAGCCGATGAAAGAGGGAAATCAGTTCTACGAACATTGGGAAGAATAAAATGGACTACCGCAAACAGGCTGCGTGCATACGTACGGGGCTGATCTGGAGTCACCGGAGGCAATGCAGTGGGCTGCGCGCAGCAGACCAGTGAAATGGTTCCCTGCCAGTCGCAGATCGTGGGGTGCAGACCGCGCCGGATGTCCCTCTGGGCCTTCGGACAGTTGGCCACGGTCACGCAGTACGGCTCAGTCGGCGCACACTTGTTGCCTTCGTCGGTTTCAAAAACCACCTCGCCTGAAGTGGGCACAAAAAGACAGAGACGAACGTCATGCTCGGCAAACGTTACGGTGGGAACATTATTCCCCTGGCGCTGATTTGGCCTTTCTTAAAGAAGGATGCGATTTGCAAAATTTCAACTGTTTTGCGTAAGCAGTTGTGCGTCTTTATTTACATTCGGAAGCACCCGGCGGGTTGATTGACGCTGTGCATGTGAACAGGGGCGTCCCCATTGCAAGAACTTTGACAATTCTCTTACTCCATGCGAAATAAGAATTACGCTCCGGCCAAATATCCCGTAGTGAAAACGCTGTTCTGCTGTCTTTCCTTTCTAGATAGAGCTGTAACACATGTTATAATGGGAGCGAGGTGTTTCTGAGTGGATGGTCCTCCTGTAGATGTAATTCGGTTATACCGCTACCGCAGGTGGTCAAAACAGTGCCGTTGTCTTGACAGAGGGAATACCACACGATGGGGTGGAGATGAAACGCGAGTCATCCCGGTGTGTTTCCAAATACAAACTATAGGCCTTACGCAAAGCGCAAAGTACGTGTGCAATTGAAAATGACATGCCGAAAACGCTTGTTTCTGCCACTAAAATGAGCGAACTGACTAACAGCAAGTTCTGTGATATTTTGATGAATCCCGCGTCCTGCGATGAGTATGGAAGTTTCTGAGTCATTGCGCCACCGGTCGAGTTGAATCAGAGTGAAGTGAGAGTTTCAAGGCATGAAACGACCTATAAAGATGATCCTATGTACCAGCACAATGTATATAAACAGAACGCGCCAAATAATTTGGCGCACTAAAATTCTCCCTGCTCCTTGAAATGGGTATAACTTGCCATCTGTCCATTTAGTTTCCACAGTGATGGTTACTTGATTGTAGGCCGAACAATACGGGAGGGCAGTGTTAGTAAAGTGAGTAATGTCACCGCCAAATTGCGGAAAACGCTGAGTATACGGCTGCGCATTGGGTGATAAAGGATCAGTACGACACAGCGAGAAGAACGGAAAAGAAAAAAAAAAAGAACGGAAGGCCATGGCTAATAAGCTGTCCGGACAACAATAAACCAAACCAAACACGATTACATTCCATGGCGTTCCCGTTTCCACTTACGCCATACGATAGCAATCTAGGGATACTGAATGTAGGATGCTCTAAAATATTGTTTTCGATGAAACATGTATTTCCTTAATATTTTTATCACTCTCTGCGGTTCATATAAGCCTCTGATGGGGCTATCGTCTCTTAAGAGGAAGCTTTAGCTCGGGCTCAACCTCAACGCGGCCTATTAAAATAATGTAAAACGCAGAAACGCTTTTCTGAGATAACCCCTGGACCGATTTTAATGAAATTTGTTGCATTTGAGAGAGAAAGGTAAATTATAGTGTCTGTTTGAAGCGAAATTTCAATGTAGGCCAGAATTTTGTTTCAAACATCTTCAAAAATTCGGAAGTTCGAAAAAAGAAAGAAGCACGAAGTTTACAAATTAATAGCTCTGCAGCAAGAACAGATATCGGGGTTCTGCAAATGGAATCCATTAGATCATTCAAAGCGGACAAATTCCATAAGTCAATCTATAGTTTACGTGAATTCGTTACGTTGTGTACAAGGGTTCTGGAAAGCCTGTCTTTCCATATTAGTTATTTTTTTGAAATTCATGTGTAACATATCAATTTTGTTCGCTTTAGATGTACTATTAGATGTAATTCACATAATTGTGATATAGTTTTTCATTGCTGAGTTACAGAGTTGTAAACTTGATAGTTTCGTATTCTAAAATTTTGTGATTTTTGCCAATTTTTAATATAAATTGACGACCTAAATCAAAAATGCGAAACCAATAGACACTAGATTTTAAGTTTTTCTTTTAAATGCAACAAACCTCGTCAAATTTGGTGCAGTTTTAGCAAATTTAACGCGAGAAAAACGAATTCTCCTTCTACATGTATTTAGATGGGAGCACCCGCGCTAAAGCTTCCTCGTAACAACTTTCCTTTGTAAGGGTGGAGACTATACTCGGGGACGACTTTCTGTGGCAATAAAGGGAAAGCTACGGAGGCAAAGCGCGCACAAGTGACAGCGCTTCTGGAAAGAGTCCCGCGTTTTAAGCCACGTTCGTTTAGGCTGGGGAAGACAAAACACAAACAAAACATCTTACTAGCAACAGTTAAATAAGACAGAACACACCACTGAGTGTAGAGGTTTACTTATTTTGCGGCTTTTTCCTTCCGCGTCTAGGGAAACGCGAAACCGTCGCACGTGGAAGCTGCGTCGATTCAGCGTCTGTCCCGAGCCGCCAAAAGCACTGTCAAACGCTGCCGGACTACTTGGCGCGGTAACACATGTGCAGCAGGCACGCACCCGTAGGTTTCCCTTCATTGCCACAGAAAATTGTCCGCGAGTATACTGGCGTAGTCAGGAGGGGAGGGAAGGTCACAGGGCACGCCCCCCCCCCCTCCCCTTCGCCCCGAAATTTTCGTGTTGGTATGTGGCCTGCCCTGGCCTCATCACCCTCGCCGTCTCCGGTCAAGTGCGTGCCCTCCCCAAATAGGTGACCCCCCCCCCCCCCAAAAAAAAGAACAAAACAAAAAAACAAACAAACAAACAAACAAATTGATCCGCTGATCTGTCAAGAAAGTTGGCGTAAATGTTTATCTGAAGAGAAAGTATGACAACGAAAACATTCTTTCCAGCCCCTCAGTGATCGCCGTTTACGTGCGTCTATATCACATGCAAAAAAAAAAAAAAGAATTTAGTGAGACGAAAGTCATGGTAAAGGCATACTGACAAGTGCAAGATGTCTTGTGGCGCGAGATTTCTGTACAATTCGCGAATTCTAAGCACTCGCAACAGGCTTGAATTTTTTTTTAGTTATATTTTACACGCCCTAGCACTGCACACGCCGTTCAAGTTTAGTGATGATGCTGGACCGCTGATCCAGTCAGAGAAAGGAAATGAGTAATGGTGACGGGCTGATAAGTTATGGGCCCTGGAACGCAATTCGCCCGCCTCATCATTCATTATACTTTCTCCGCTTTTGCCCTTATTGTTCTGAGGATTAATAATTCAACAAGCGTTTTACTCCGATTGCTTTCCAAGCGTGTATAGTGACAACATGTTATTTTTTTAACGCACATCTCTTTCAATTTCAGTGCGGGAACGTTATCAAAACTAATGGACAGTGCACCTAAATTGTTTGCATTGGAGATTTCCGCAGACGGCCTAACAGGTTTGGTTTCTTTTGCTAAGCCGTTTAAAGGCAGTCATCAATTTTTACCCATGGTCTCTAATTATTTAAGAAGAGAGTTAAAGGTAAGAGAAGCATATATAACGTTAACCCACCCAATATTGACGAGTGTTGCCTACAGGTAACTTACCAGATAACAATTTTTGTCTCACCGAGTTTCAGTATTGAGTACGAAGTTTCTGGCTAATTGTCTTCGGCCAACACTGAATGACAGGCAGCAAGCGTCATTTGTTGGTTTGGAGCAGGAGCACGGGCTGAAGAAGTTTGGCATGCTACTCGCTTTATTTTGACTGCACTGTCAGAGGAGACAGACCAATGTCAGATCTCCGGCTGCAGTAGTGTCACAAACGCGATGTAAAGCAAATGAAATGTACACCTATGGTTCACATATGATGAGAGCTGCCTGTACGAATTCCAAATGAAGCCTTAGGTGGTTTGGGGTGAAGCCCACTTCCAGTTTTCTGCCTGTGGGGTTTCCCCCCTATTGGTGAAAAAAATTCCGCAACATATATATTTTTGTTTTTGTTGATTATGCTTATTATTGATATGTTTTGCACATTTAGTTAGAAAATAAACTTTTTTTTTCTGGGCATTTACATGTCTCGCCCATAAAGGGTTAAGGAATTGATTACGGTGCATGTTTACAGATTACAGCTGGCCGTACTGCAGCTATTTTAATGAATGCACTTGTTTGTGATTTTCAGCCGGCTGTGAATAATTCACGCGTGTTCACAAATCAGTTCGTATGCAAGGGCGCCAACCGATCTTGATATCGAGCATATTAGTGAAGAGGGCGGGTTATAACAGTTCTTACGAACTTCTTCAGTTCTTCATGGATTAGGCTCACGGTCGTAGCTAATTATTGCACCAATAAACAGTTGCCGCGAGCGAGTGTGGCTCTATACGCCATAAATATATGCAGCGAGCATGACAAGGCTTTTTCCTGCTTCTTTCTAGTCAGTAATAGTCACCACGGCTCATTGCTCATGAAAGTAAGTACTATGCCAAGTCATTGTAACGCGAGCAGCGGCGTGCGTGGCCTTTGCGTGGTCCTTGCGAAAGTCATGAGCCGTGTTCCGAGACACATCAGAGTTTGTCGTACATCTTCGCGCTCATTGCTTTTGGCTAGGCTGACCAAAAACAACGCGCCCCGCTGTTCGCGTTGCAATGGGTTGGTATATAGTATGCATCGAATTCTGCCCAGTGCCGCATCCGCGGGACTTTTCCTTCGTATGCTTGCTTGTCAGTGGCGAGCGGCCTTCGCTAATAATATGTTAGCTGTCTCGATCGCACGGCGCTGTGTTCCCGATAATTGTCCGAACAGACGAACTACTTTGCGAATGCGCCACGAGGTCTGCAAGCAGTGTGCCCAGAGAAACTGCAAAAAAAAAAAAAAAGTTTTTTATGGCTTTGTCATCACAAGAAAAACTTTTCTGCATTATGCACTTATTCACGGAGATGTGAGAAACTAGTGATCAAGCACTACGCAGTTCCGTGTCTTAAATTTCCAGCATGTACACGCCTGCAACTTCAGAGGAGCGCCGCAGGGCAAGAAGTTGGCGTGATGTGAACTTATCACGGAAAAAAAAAAGAAAAGAAGAAGGAAAAAAGAAAAACCGAAATAGCCAGGTGCCGAGAAATTCGCCCTTTGAAAATTTTTACAGGTGGCCGCTGTGCTAAGCACGAGGTCGCGGGATCGAATCCCAGCCACGGCGGCCGCATTTCGATGGGGGCTAAATGCGAAAACATCCGTGCACTTAGACTTAGGTGCACGTTAAAGAACCCCAGGTGGTCAAAATTTCCGGAGTCCCCCAATACTTATATGGTGGTTTTGGCACGTAAAATCCCATACTTTCACTTGTTGACTCGCCTCGGTAGTTCAGGGGCTATGGCGTTGCGCCACTGAGCTCGAGGTCGCGGGTATCATCCCGACCACGGCGACCATATATATATATAATTATATATATATATATACTTACCTACTGAATTAAAGATATGATAAATTAATGGCAATGAAAGAGTGGATGAAAAGACAACTTGCCGCAGGTGGGGAACGATCCCACGTCTTCGCATTACGCGTGCGATGCTCTAACCAATTCAGCTACCGCGGCGCCGTTTTTCATCCGCTTTCTTGAATATTTATGTTTCCTAGTAGAACCCTGGGAGTGTCAGCCAGCGCCACCGCTCACAAATCTTCACAGCGGATGTGGAACGTACTTTCTGCCGCAGGCGTCACGAGTACGTGAGGCGTAATGCGAAGACGTGGGATCGTTCCCCACCTGCGGCAAGTTGTTTTTTCATCCCCTTTCATTGCCATTAATTTATCATTTCTTTAATCGAATTAGTAAGTACAAGTCATTTCCCCTATGTTGTCCTTGGCTTCCTTGTTTGTTGGCTTCTCATGATACGTACCCATATATACTATATCCAGGAACGCGTATGTCGCCTTGAAAAAGACAAGTCCACTTGTCGAAACGTTAGCTACGGCTTTCGCCTTGTTCTCGTTTTGCTCATCGTGTTGAATTTACATCTCCCGCTTTCGTCGTGTTTTCCCTTGATTTGCCGAGTTTAGGGCATATGCTATAGCAATGCAGATCCGGAGCCTATGATTAGTAAATGCCATTTCGCTCTGTAAAAATAGATCTATCGAAATTGAGCGTCAAGATATACCTAGTAAACGATTACTCTTAATGTATATATTTCGTTTCGGAAAGCAGCGGCTCACCCGCCTTGCTCGTCACCAGCCTGCTCGCTCGCGACGTAGGTGGGTGGCGTGATAATACTGACCCTATGACGGGATTTGTTTTAATTTTCTTACTACATATATTTTTTTATATTGTTGTTCCTGTTATGCGAAAAGGAGTAGTCGTCACCATCATAAGGTGACTACATCTCTTTCCTTTATTTTCAGGTAAATAATAATAATAAAAAAACAGCTGGCGCGCTTTGCAGTATCCGTGTGTGCCGGAGCTGACCACTGCTCACAAACCAGTTCACCGAAGGAAAAGGTTAGCTTAGGTTTGGATCGTTTAGGTTAGGTGCTGGCCAAATGGATCAGGGGCATACAGTGGTGGGTTCAGCTCATTTAAAGAGCGCAGGCAAGCGATTTGAAAGCAGTTTTAACACAGCGTACATATAAGTGCGGAGCTGTGCTAGAAATTTGTTTAAGGAGAAATATTTCACGTTCTTGGATAATAATAGGCTTCAAACCTTCATCGTTAGGATATGCTCTAGACTTAGCAATTAAAAGGTAATTACATAATTTAGTTAGTTAGGTTATTGCTGCAGTACTTTGCCGCGCAGATAGCGCCTATCTCTCCATACGTCACGGGGCCTTGATTTGTTCGTTACACTTTTATTCGTTTCCAAATTATTTTTCCCCTTCATTATCGAGCTGCACGACAGCGTGCTGCTGTTATCTCTGGAATTAGTGACTCTGCGCAACGGATGGGACAAAGTGAACGCAATCGGATGAATCGAACCCTTACAAGATACGGTCTGAGGTCGGAAGACAGAATTATGCTGCATGTGTTCCCAATGTGTCATTTTTTCTTTGTTTTGAATGCGAGCAATGCGGGCCATGTAGTGTGTACACACAAGTCAGTAGTAGCCTCTGGCGGTTTCGTTTTGTAACTCGACTGAAGCGGTGCGGTCGTTATTGCAGGGAAAATTATTCCTATACGCAGCATGCGTTTTCACAACGAGCGCATGGCGTCGTGGAAATAAGACTGCTTCTCATCCATATAATGGTATGGACCTACGAGATCCACTCTTAATGCATTTTATGGAAGGGAATAAATCATCCATTGCGCATACATTTAACAAGCCTTACGCCTACAAGAACATACAAGAACATCTTATTTCAATATTCCAAGCTGACCTCGAAGTTCTCGAGATGCGACATCAAAATATAATTCCCTGTGTTCAAATTTAAGAATGAGTCACACGGCGGTCGACGAGCCTCGTTGTCGTGTTATAATTCGCAGCCTCGCTCGTGTTCTTCAGAATTGAGAGACAGCTATAACACGACCTTCGCACACCTCTGCACGGTGAAAAAAAAAAAATATCACCGTACCCACCTCACGATGAATGGCAACGTTAATGCGATTAGCATTCAAGCAACGTAGCGACACAGCATATTACCACCGCTGAAACGCACCATGCATGAGGTGCATATGCAGTCGGACTCCTCTCTCGAGCTTCCCACTGGACAAGCTGCTCCATCTAACGGCACCGCCGCGAAGTACGCACATGGCGCATGACTGAATATATATTCACAAGATTGTCTGAACATATACGACGCGAATTCGATCGCGCCCAGCACTGGAAAAAGTTTAGAGGATTTTTTTTGTCATTAAACAGCGGCACATACTCCGCGACCCAAGTTGGCATCACATAGTTTCACTGAAATGCGCCACATAGCCAGCGACCCAATTTTTCAACGGCTGGTTTCGAACACGGTTCCCTCAGCGCAGTAGCTCGATGCTCTACCCATTAGCACATGGAATACCCAGTGAACCAAGTTGGCGGGAAAATGGTTAGAGACATAGAAACACACAAACGTCCCTGAAACTGCATGAAGTGTCGCAAGAGTGTTAGTGGCAATTAAAAAAAGAGGCGAAATACAAGAAGACGAGGTAGAAGTTTCAACAAGAACATCAACAAACTTTAACCCCCCCTTCGCCTACTACTTACCCATCCGTTTCCCCCCGACCCACGAACCTATTAAAATAAAATCGCGTTTCGCCTTATCCGCCCTTCCGTCGACGCTCCGATGCCTTTAAACTGAGCGTCCCCCATTGGTGCCGTGTTCCGTGAATTGTGTTGTTTTTTTGTGGTCGCTACTTTTGCTCAGTGAAGCGCAGTCGCTGTTTGTTCAAGCCGCCGTAATTAGCTTCCGCAGGCTCGCTCCGATTGACGTCGTTAATGTGGTTCGGCGGAACCAGAAACTGCGCGGCCATGAAAACAATGCCTGACAGATGCTAATGGCCCCCGTTATCTCCTTCCTCACGCTCCGCGTAGCAGCGCAAGTTTTCTTTTTTTTTTTTGTCTGCGCACAGAAAAAGGCAGAGTACTTTTTGGCTGCGGGCCGTCGTGACACACGTGTCAGCAGACGCCAACGGCTGCTTCCTGATTCGCAGCAATTCATGAAGAAGCTTGAAAGCGCTAAGCAAAGAATCGGCGCAGCTCTTCTTTTTTTTCTTTCGTGCGTCCTTAGCGGCGTCCATGCCCGATAAGCAGCGAGTCGGCATTTTTTCCTTTCTTTGCTCGGAAAACACAGTCAGGCTGAAATTGCGCGACCTATAGGGGACTGGCTTGCATGGCGAGTAGGCGATGGAAGACCGCCTGCGTAGCAAGTATTTTTCATAAGCGGCGGCGTTGGTGCAGTGTCGTTGTTCAGCTGTTTCCTCAAGGCGCGAAAGCCAGCTTGTTGGCTTTTCTTCGCTGTACTTCGTTGCAGTTCAAGTGCCTCGGGAGCCGGAGCCGTACTCTGAGGCATGAATTTCTTTCAAGGGAATGGAAACATTGCCGCACATCTTAAGGAAAGCAGATTGCATAGCCTAGCACTTCAAGGTATCCTCTGGAATCATGTATTAGGCGCGCAATTAATGACGGCAAATCAATTAGGAGGAGATGGTTGACTAAGGCGAGTGGCTGACGAAGGCAAAATGCTTCGTATCCTATATACAGGGTGTTTCAGCGAACACTTTCAAGATTTTTTTCAAGGTTGCCTGTGGCACATAGCTCAATTCTAGTTTATGAGCCGGTCTACTCGAAGCGTCGGACACTACTTGCACAAAAAATTGATATGCAAAATCGACTAATTAACAATAATTCACTAATTAACTTTTAGCTAATTATCTTATGACCCATATTGCAATTTACCAATTCTAGCAGTGGACTTCGCAAGGCGGATCCACTTGGAACGAATTCTAGGACGACACCAGTTTCGAAATATAAATTCCCGAACTTTGCGGAGAAATGCATTGGCGTTTCAGTTACTTGTGTGCTTCAGTGCATGAAACGACGTTTTGTTAACAAATTCACTGGAACGCCAATGCATTTCTCCGTAATGTTCCCGAATTTATATCTCGGAACTGGTGTCGTTCTGAGAATTCGTTCCAAAGGGATCCGCCTTGAGAACTCCACGGCTATAATTTGTAAATTGCAATATGGGCCATAATGTAATTAGTTAGAGACTAAATTAGTGGATTTTTATTAATTAGTTGATTTTGCATCTCAAGTTTTTGTGCATGCCCGCCGCTTCGTGTAGACCAGCTCATGAACTAGAATTGTGATATCTGCCACAGACAACTTTTAAAGATTTTTGTAGTTGTTCGCTGAAACACCCTGTATATTCAAAAGCTTGGATAGCCACGACACTCCCTCTCTCACAAGCTTCCCAGGCCTGCCACTGGAGTAACATGTTATGATATTGCAACCACTCACTACCATCCATTGTCACTACGCATTCCTTTCATTGTCACGAAATGCGCTAACCTATGCCCCTTATGTACTAAATCTATCTACCTTACTACATTAAACAACAAAGGGTGCTGGAGAGAGAGATGAACGGAATGAGAAAGGCAGGGAGGTTAACCGGATAAGAGTGTGGTTTTCTGCCCTGCACTTGGGGAAGGATAAGGGGACATGAAAGATGGAAAGAACAGGGCGGAGAGAAAAAGCAACGAAACGGAAGAAATAAAGGATAGGGAAGGTTGTGAACGTCCATGAGCACTACAGCGTCTCCAATAGGCCACTCGAGCGTAAAAATTTCAAAAGTGCCTTCACTGTCTTGTGATGGCTGTATAGGTGGCCGTTCTAGGACTGTCTGCTCCGAAAGCGGTCGGTCGTCAAGACGCGTCATCACGGTCGCGAGTGACTGCCTGTGCCGGAGATATTCACGATGGGTACCGGCAGAATTCAATTGTTAGGCGGACAGCCCGCAAGTGGTTTGGCCAATTCGATATCGAAGTACCCACCCCAATTCTTGTCGTAAATCACACTTTACCGCGAACGGGTTGAACAATCGTATTAATGAATTAATTCTGGGGTTTTGCGTGCCCAAACCACAACTTTATTATGGGGCACGCAGTAGTGGGGGGACTCCGGATTAATTGCGACCTTCAGGGGATCTTTGACGTGCCGTCAATGCACGGGACACACGCGTTCTTGTATTTCGTCTATATCTAAATGCGGCCGCCGCGGCCGGGATTTGATCCCGCGACCTCGTACTTAGCAGCGCAACACCATAGCCGCTGAGCCACCGCGGTGGGTGAAGGTGAACAATCGCATCTTCAGGAATCATCGACTGGCCACTTGCGAGTACGAAAATTCTTATCTCGGCCGCTTTATGTTGAAATAGGGACCACATGAATCAGCTGTTCGCTTGTTGTCGTTCATTAATTCTGAATGCGCACAGTAACGTACTCTTCCCGTAGTCAACAGTCGCCAAAGAAGAAGAGTGGCACCTATGCCAAATTCAGCCGAACCGGTGCATGGCTGGGTTCACAAAAAAAAAAAAAAAAGCAAAAATCATGTTCGTAACAGGATCTTCATGTTCAGAACATGAAGTTTCGTGCACGGGGTTACACTGAGGACATTGGCCGTAGAGAAATGGTACAGAGGAATCAGACAGCGGTGCGCGGTACTCTGAGTATCTCCGCCGCATAGGGGGCGGACGACGCTGAGGCACTTCTTCCGAACAGAATTAGGGCTTGTGAAAACTTTCCTCTCAGAACTTGGCTACGTTCCAGAGACATTTTAATGTAATCCATTGATTGTCACCTGTGTGACGTGCCCTCGAAACCATTATTCATTGTTTAATAAGCTGCAGAAATTTTATTTTGGGATCTGCTTCAACAGTCTTCAAAAAGATTACGACATAAATCCTCATTCCGTGCGATATCCGGTGCAGCTAAAACAAATATTTTTCTTTCTTTTGGTTTTACGTGTCATAAACCACGATACAATTATGGGGCACGCGATAGTGGGGCTCTCCTGAATAATTTTCACCACCTGAGCTTCATTAACGAGCACCAATGACGAGCACGGTACACGGACGCTCTTGCATTTTGCCGCCATCGAAATGTGGCCGCTGAGGCTGGGATTTGAACCCGCAACCTCTTGCTAAGCAGCGCAACGTCACAGCCGCTAACCCACCATGGCGGGTTGTGCCAACTAGTTGTGACGATGTACCATTATAGGCTTGCATATAGGCTTGCATAGCCTGTGGAAAACACACATGTTGGAGCGACGCTCCGAACCCATAATTTCCTCGGCCACTCATTTCAGTCAAATGATCGTCCAGCTGAAGGATCTATGCGAACAAATCTAATTTCGTCCAGAGTGGTATACAGTATTGGTAAGATGGTCATTCTTATCACCATGTTAGTGTTTGTTGTGAAGCTTAACTTTTAGTAAACCAACGTGCCTCAAGGACGAATGGGCTTTATGGGGCTCTTCATGTGTGTCTGTGTCGTCGTGCGAGTGGAAGAGACTCATGTCAGCTCGTCCGTTTTCTGCAAGCCTAATTCATTTCCTGAAATAGATTTCATGAAAATCAGAAAAGGAAACTCTAGTCGTGGCTCACTGTTTAAGCTGCTGGACCTGAAATTCATTGGAGTCTTCACCGCGGCGGTTCGAATCTTGTAAAGTGCAGAATGTTCTTGCTATTATCTCATGCTTTTGTTACTACTGAAATATATAAAGAATGAAAACGCTTCAAGAAAATTAAATTACATTCTGGAGCTTTACGTGCCAAATATCCTGAATAATACTGTAGCGTTTCTGCGAAGATGCTTTATATCTTTGAACGATTAAACTAAGTTTTCGTCACTAATGTATCTTCTCTATGTTGCCATTACTCATCATCACTTATCACTACGCGATTCAATTGCCAGAGTGTGTCGAATTTTTGTTTCTTTTGCTGCTGCTGCTGTATATTACGGTTATGCATGTTGTGTATGATGGTTTTTTCCGTTACATTAAAGAAAGATAAAGCATCAAATGTAGAGACATTCCCACAGGCCTTTTTTCTGCTGAATTTACCACGGTCATCTTGAACAGTTCTGTATTCTGTCTCTCATTGCAATTTTCATGCATCACGTGTATCATGCAAGGCGCATATTTCTTCTGTATTTTCAGTACACTGATATATGCCAAATAATTCTTTCTATTGTTTCCTGCACTGCCGTGTAAGGGAAAGGCCGGCGCTTATTGAGCTGCAGTATGTATAAATAAATATAAAAGGAGTGAAGACCTTTTGTCAAGCCATTGCGGCTTTTAGTCCTGCCCCTCCCCCCCCCCCCCCCCAGCTGTCAAATGAAAATAAACTTGATTGGTTGATTGATTGAAAACCAGACATAATTATGGAGCACGCCTTAGGGGGGGGGGGGGGGGGACTCCAGATTAATTTTGACCACCCGGGTTTCCTGACCTGAACACGATAAATTGTCGCACAGAGCGGTGCCATAAGACTGCTCCAAGACACAATTCAATATCTTGGCTTAAGGCATACGAAAGAACACATTAGACTAATTTTATGGCGTGGAAGGTTGTCGATCACAAGTTTTGACGACACTATAGTTACTGAGAACCTAAACAGTAAGTCTAATTACCATAAACTGTGTAAATGAGAAATCATGCGTCCAGAAATAGGCAGCACGCGCGAAAAAGAAAAAAGAAACGCTTGACGGGATGTATATACATGCGCAGAACTTCACTAGCATGCCTTTCAGGCTCCTTCCTAGAGGCATATGTATAGGAGTAAAGACACTAGCTGTTGATAAATGCGGTCTCTGAACTGCTCACAATTGTGCCCGCAACTCTTCAAGCATGCCGTCACGCGTTCCCTTATCTTTACTCCGTTGCTATAACCGAGTGCACAAATTATGGACTATACAGAGGAACTTTCTGATCTGCCCAAAAGTTTACTCTCGTACCGCCGATCGACGTTCGCTTCCAGTGACCCCTGTCTCAATGCGACCGACATACGGACGCTCCCTTCAGCATAGAAAAACTACTTCTTAGCGCACAGTATACATTTACGAAGAGCTCCCTTGCTTCGTGTCTGGCATAGCCACGTTACGGCATCGCTCAGAGCCAGCGCGGTTCTTTTGGCGCCGAACGTTGCATGCTTATTCAACTTCGTCGTCCGTACAGTCGTTTACAGTGCGCATTTAAATATCATTACGTCACCGTGCGCCTCGGCGCTTCACGCTGTGCGGTGTTGCGCGACGTGTGCTAGCTTTGCGTTGTCGTGTGTCCTCACATATCTCGTTTTCTGTTCCTCAGAGCACTTGTTAACTCGCCGTTCAGGTTTCAAGAAACGCCTGAGGCTCTTCTGCGATCAGGCGTGTACGCCGGCAGTGGGAATGACGGAACGTTGTTCAATTTCCAGTAACTCGACGATTCGAGACCGGATGAGACTACGCGATTGCATTCGTATACCGTTGACTCAGGCCAGCGAAATTACGGTCGCATAACGAAGGGGAACATGGGGTGGAGGAGAAGGGAACGAGACATCGTGTTTTCCCGCGGGGTCTCCCCCACCGCCGACAGGTCAACATCGCGCGCATCCCAAGTGAGAAACGAACAAACCGGAGGAAGAGACAAAAAGGCACTCGGCTGTATCCAGCAGTCCCGTACTCGTATAGTTTACCGAACGCGTCATGGTCCGGCTCCGATCAGATCTCGAGGAAACACACGCCGTATATAATGCGATCAGGGAGGCGTACATGCCGTCGTGTGCGCCAAGAAGTGCCTCCCGGGGAATTCCCGGGTTATATAACGAGTCCTTTGCCAGAAGGAGCGTATAATTCGGAGAAATTAAAAGCAAGAAGAAAGTAAAGTTAAGCTCAGAAGAAAGGAAAGAAGTAAAAAAAGGAACGCGCATAAGAATAGAATGCCGCGAGCCGAGCTTACGGCATTTCCGACGTGTAATTTGTTACTGGTGGCTTTGTTTTATGTTCTTTTTTTCTTGGTTGCTTCCTCGCATTACCAGAGGGCAGAAGAATCGGGGTCAGGTTAAGTCAGGTGAGGGGACAGCTAGCCGGTTAACGATGCAAGCGTGGTCGTGGTTGTGGTGGTGAAAACGTTTTTTTTTTTCTGGAAAGAGCCAGAGTGATAGAGGGGGAAAGGGCGCGATCGCTCGCAACGACGATGGTATTATAGACGTACGCGTAGCGCCCGGAATCTTTGGTAAAAAAAAAAAAAACAAGAACAAAAGGACGAATAAAGATAAGCGAGTCAAAGACGAACAGAAAACGACACCTGGTGCTGGATCAGTTCATTGTATAGGAGCAGCCATGGCGCGCGGCGGTTCTTTGAGAGGCGCGACCGCGCTCCAAATTTCCGGGATGCGCGCGCCTCCTCCCGATATGCCTTTGTCACGCGGACGATGCGACGCACTTCTGGGGCGAGGGCAAGGTCGGCGAGGGCGTCTTGTCGGCCTTGCTGTCGCGCGTGCAGGCAGATATACCAGAACAGACTCGACGCCACGCAGGGGGAAACAGTGTGAGAGCGCGCACCAAAAACGTTCGCGAGGGCGTGTACATACAGAGAAATGACCGGGTACTTATTACGCCTACGAATCAAAATGAGGAAATAAAAGCAACTCACGTAGGCGCTTGTGTATGAACAGCCGGTGTCAGAAGTTTGCTGACCACGAGATCTGAGGAAACTTTGAATCTCCTAGAGTTTGCGCCCGCAGCCAGTCATGTTATTCGTATATGCTGTGGTGACAGGCTGGCTGGAAATATGAATAAGCAGGCTGTGTGAACAGGCTGCGCAAATAACGAGTGACCGAATTTACCAAGATTTTCGTTCGTAAGTGCAGTCTGCCGTTGGCTGGCCTCCTTGGCAAATAATATGTTCAACATCACGATTAGCTAGGACTTTCTGTTTCGAACGATTGTGCATCATAAGAGTCTTTTTTGTGAATACGGGTCCAGCTTTCTTCTCGAATACCACGTTCCACGAGGTTTCGATGCCGACTGTATAGTGTCTTTGTGGTGCGTTGCTCTCACCGCGTGTCGCGTTTCTTTGTTCTGGAAACAGTGTGAGCTTTCGTCAAACTCAATAATCCACCGCATGTCCGTATTGCGGCTCCCGCTAGGGGAAGGTAGCGGTCGATGAGACGAGTAAGCGCATGGATGGCTCAGGAGCAACGCAGATAGGTTGCCGCTGTGGCCAGAACATATAGCGTTTTCTCATAGAGCTTCCTACAAACATCGCTAGAGGGAACTCTGGCGCTAGTCCATCCATCCATCCATCCATCCATCCATCCATGTACGGAAGCCGCCAGTATGGTGGTTCAGCTATCACGGGTACAATGGACGGCACATTCAGCGCCAGTCCTGTCGTATGCGTTCCTTTCGTCTTTAGCGCGTTTTATGAACACTATCGAGATGAACCAACCCGCCCAAATCAAGGTACTGTTCCCGCATCCACAGATTTGCCTATAAACTTCCTCCTTCTGGCTTCAAACGGCTTTCTGACTTTGCATATGGATCATTTTCGAGTAAACAAGGAATTATAAATGCAAATCACAATGTTACGTGCATGCGCGCGTAGACTAGGTGCTGCTGTGTTTGGAAAACTATGAGCTCTTGGAAACTTAGAGAGAGTGTAGAAAAAAAAATGGACGTGACGAGAGCGCTTGAAGTCACAGGCACATAGATAAGACAAATCCATGTACTAACCCACCATTCCCATGGCAACTGCACGATAGCAGCGCCACAATTCCCGCTAGCAATTCTTTTCTAGGAAACTCTATGCGTTCCTAAACTCGCGCGCGTGCACTTGAAACGCTCAACAACGCGCATTCTAGAGTTAAAGGAAATTGATTAAATTGCGGAGTTTAACGTCCAGCAATTGCGTAATGACTTACGAGGGACGCCCGTTGTGGAGGGCTTTTGATTAAATTTGACACCCTGGGGCTCTTTACCGTGTACCCCCCCCCCCCCCGCAGAAAAAAAAAAAAAAGAAAAAAGGACGGCACACAATGTGTCTTTTTTTTTCCATTCCGCGCCCATCAAACTGTTGCCGAGGTGGCGGGAAATCGAAACCGCGACTTCGAGCTCAGCAGCGCACCGCCACATAGCCACATGAGATACCTCGGCGGGCAGCGCCGTTCAAATGGACAGCGCCACATAGTGCACGTAACAATGGAGGACAGACCGAGGCGATCTCGTGGACGGAGAGAAAGGCCGCACTCGAGAGCGCCTACTAACTGGGTGAGTAGGTTTCGGTAGCTAATCTAGGGGTGCGCACCACCATCTGAGCAGGTTTTTTTTTGTTCTTTTTTCGAATTTCACGTTCACTGGAAACACCGCGTGGCCGAGAAGCCCGCGTCACTGCCGGAGCCGCAATCATTTGCAGGTTTTTGCTGCGTGCGAGAAGGAGTGGAGAAGGTCGCGAGCAGAACTGAGTACTCACGTGTCACCTTTTTTTTCCCTTCACGCTTTTTTTTTTCTGCCGCGGCGGGAAAAAGAGAGAGAGGGCGACCAAAATAGCTTTAATGACAGCTGAACGGGTAAGCCCTGAAGGCAGCGCTATGTAACTGTTGCTGCCTTGCACGGGTGTAAGTGTTGGAAAATTCGGCGTCGGAACGAGGAAAAGTGAAGTGGATGGGTACGTTCGCGCGCAATGAGAGTGAGAAATCCTTATGTAAGCTGCTCTATACAGACACACGCACAAACGCGTGCGCGCACCCGCACCGTTAGAACTGAAGTATTATTATTATTATTATTATTATTATTATTATTATTATTATTATGGAAACACATGAAACACAAAGGAAACAGGGAGGGAGCAAGCTGACAACTGCCACCGAGAGGGGCTCAACGCCTGCCTACCGAAGTGAAAAACAACAAAAGCAGACAGAGATATCAGTGAGAGCGAAAGCAGATAAGGAAAACTGCCAGTCTAACTCCATTTCGGTGAAGGAGAAAAAGAAATTGGTCAGTAGTGCTGCCGGAGGAAAGCCTGAAGCACGAGGCATACTTTTTTCGCGCAGGGATGCATGTATGTTGCATGGGCTGCCGTGGGCCCCTACAGCCGCACTGAAGTGATGGGCGACTGGAATGGCTATCAGTGGAATGTTTCTTCGCTAGAATACCTATAGTATTCCCGCAAAATTTCTAATTGCAATAAAAAAACAGCAAAAAAGAAAACTAAGAAAAACGCCCTTGTTCTTGTTTGTAGCAGTGTCCTTTTAGGTTATTCTTTTGAGGGGGGAGGGGCTAAGTGATTTCACTATTGCTGACTAGCTGCAGATATACAACTGACGCTTAAAGCATTTTCGTTTGCATGTATGTGTAGAGCTGTACGCAGCTCTATAGTTCGGACCGGCTTCTCAGATGAAAAAAAAAAAGAAAGGTGTTAGCCTGCCAAGATTACTGTCTTTGTAACATCGATACGGGAACTTTGGAAGGTGAAGTACACGTGGGCGTATTTTACGGCGCATGAGTCGCGTCACACTTTCCCCTGTATACACAGCTTCTCTTGGTACAATAACGTGCCTGTTGTTACGTACGACTAGTGCACAACTGTACCTTCGCTTACGACACTCGATATACGTGCGTGGGCGTTTGACTAAGCACGCCGAACTTCTACGCTGTATAGAAGAGTAAGCAGAAGTGTTTTATTTGCTCTTTGTCCTTTCCATAGATTAACAGCAGTTTTTTTCATTGAAATGGATATTAGGAGAGGTTGGCGCCTTTATGGCGGCGCCGGCTACTCCTTGTCACTTAGCAAAGGAAACAAATATGCGCAAAAAGGGAGAATAATGTCACAAAATATGGCACTCACTTGAACACCAGATGAATAATAACTATATAGTCTTACAGTATACATGAATCGCAAGGTTTCGTGCATGAGTTCAATACACATTCGCATATATAGAGACATATATTTTGAATAGCCAAAACACACAACACATGTAATTACACTGCAAGTACAGAACACAATTACACATTGCGCAAACATTATTATCACCACATAAATCAATTTTAACCCAGAGCAACATTCATGTCACTCATTTAGGTTATTAGGAACAACTGAAACTTAATATTTCCCCGAAATGTTGGTGTCCGCGAAAAACGTTTTCAAAGCAAGAAGTGCCCTTTCCTGAAGGCCCGCAGTTGGCCATGGACTAAGTATCTGTTTTAGAGTGAATGGTCTTCTTTCTATCTTCTGTTTAAAAGCGACAAATTTTCTTGCAATACCATTCGTCGTGGATCGTATTTAGTGCACTCGAGGAGGAGATGATACACATCTTCGTCTGGATGGCCACAAGAACACTGCAGACTAGAGGACGTTTTATCCTGTACAAGAAGCGTCTCGTAAATGCAGTACCAAGCCGCAGGCGGGGCACATTCTTCAAGGCTGTGCACTTCATTGACTGCGCTCTCGGCATGTTTGCTTCGTTAGATCCATAACGTACGGGGTTATGCTGGAAATTAACCCTACACACGCAGCGTCCACTCCCCGTGTGCGTCACGTGTTCGTCGGTCATCTGATAGGCGCAGTGGCCTTCTTCTTTTTCCACGGGTTTTCATACTTTGCGTATCAGTGCGTCGGGTTAACTATATGCCCCGATTCGCCCAACATAGTACTCTGCCGGCCACCCTCGATTGTTCGAGTGATCGAACATCACTCGGATGAGCTACTTGTGTAGTCAAAGAACTAATGCACCACCTCGCTGATAAAATGTGTTACGTGTGCTTGAGCCCTTTCTTGATGCCCTTTGAAGTTCGTTCTTGCCATGTTTTACTGGGTACGCACGTGCGTCAGACGGTGCCTGTTGCATATGCGATCTCGCTTTGGAATCCACGCTCACGGGTTTTGCCCTATCACGATGTGCTTCATCTTGCTAAGTGCTGCAGTAATAAGGAATCACGGGCACAGATCGAGATGCATACCTACATAGCGTTACATCATATACGAGCTATGGGTCGTTTTTACAGTCAGGTGCCATGTAGCCAACGCCTCCTTATCACCATGTAATAAATAACAAACAGAAGCACTGAGAACTCTAAATGCTGACGGCTTTAAACATTTAAGGTCTTATTGCTTTCTTGCCCCCTCTTTATTATCATGGCTACTTCGCGAAACTTGAGGAAAAGAGGGTGGCGGCTGCTTGGATAGGTTACGCGTGACGAATTCCAGCCAGGTCCAGCGAACAATATACAGCATAATGAGGTAAACGTACATTCGGCTTCGCAGGACATTCGGCGTTTCAGGAAACCTAGGGCCACCAAGTTCTGTATTTGGTGCTTGACCGCACCAAATGCAGCACGACTACCCAAAATGATGGTTCAATTTTGTGCCGAAAAAAAAAAAGAAGAAAAGCGTGGCGTGGGAGCATATATTACTCTTCATCGCGAAGCGAGGTCGTAATTGAATACTCATGTTGCGAAATTCACGCAATTTCAGATACGGAGCCCGACAGCGCTAATCTAACCGCAAAAGAGTGGGCTTATCCTCTTAGTGAATGACTCAATACCGATGGAGACGGTATTCTCGGTACACAAATTACGACGCGGTTCGTTTCGCGTTATTTTCGAGTAGGCGTACATCATCGGCGCTCTGCAAAACGGTCTCCCGTGAGTGAAACACGCGCGCAACCTCCGCGTAGCGTCCCCATTCCGACATTCTGCCCGTCAATCGACGGGCAGAATGTCGGAATGGGGCAGGAAGGAAGCATTTAGGCGGTGAGAAGGAAATCACGGACGCGTGGCCTTGTATCGACACATCTGACAAGCTTGTTATTAGCGAACGCTTTCGTCGGCATGGGCGTAAACATTTATGAAACATCATGATGGGAATTCCAACATTTTGTTTATTGCTTAACCGTTTCGTCTACTAAAAAAAAAAAAGAAAGATCTATCTGATACGATCTGTATATAGCTGGCACAAATTAACCTGTCTTCGATGGAACGTGAGAGCCCCGGGGCAACGAAGTGACTTCTCAGTGAAGGAACAGACGCCGCAACACAAGTTACTGCTGACCTCTGCTGTCACGCATTCAAGGATAGAGCAAAGCAGTGATCGAATAATTTGTCCAGCTGACCAATTTCGTAACAACAAGAAATCGCTCCAAGTTGAGCTCGTATATAGAACTGCGAAAACCTTGCTTCCATGCCACATTATTCCTTTCATTGGCCACACCGTGTATAGTTGATTTTTCGCGAAACGTGGGGTGCTACTTGGGGTTGCAAGCCTCGCGATTCGTTTAATTACCAGCTACGAGAAAACGATGAAAATATTTGGAGCGGTCGGATGTATATTTTCAGACTATATACCGAAGAAACATCCTTGATCGACGTCGGCTCGCTCAACACCCCCCGCACTCCGACCTCTACAAAAAAAGAAAAAAAGAAGTTATTAAAACACAAATTTTGCATGCTTCGCCTTCTTCCGTGCTCTCTCAAACTAAGGTGTCATTAAAGCACAACGTGGCCACGCCCCAACCCAACTTGAGTTACTACGGACGGGGAAATCCATTTGCGCTCTTACGGCGAGTTTTCGGTGTCCTAGCGGCGAAAGTTAAACTACACACTACACGCAATGCCTTTCACTGCGGTCTCATGCTTCTCCGTCTTGCCTGAATTTCGGCAGGGCATGTCCATGTCAGGATAATGACTTCATACAGCGCTAGGTCAGAACCACGAAGAAATAGCCACAAATGCTACTTAATAAAAGATTCTGTGCCAGAGAAAGACAAATACGAGAGGGTATCTACAGGGACAAGGGCAAACTTTCAAGTAAATTTTACTGCCGCCAGTGGCCTCAATTTAAGGAGTTGACACTGACGGAAGAGCAGATAGAAGCGCTTTATATTAGACAGTTTTAGTTTAGCGTTTGAAACCAAGCGTAAACACATTACGTACGTAAAGAAATAGCGTTGTCATCATTGCGCATGCTCTGAACGTTATTGGGTTTCTGTGGTTTACGTGCGCTATGATAACATATGTTATTTGGCGAGTTTTTCGAATGTTTACGTATACTCTAAGAAATAGTGTTGTCGAACATGGCGGCACCCATGGCTCCCGCTTCAGCGTGAATTCTCGTGATGGCTGCGCTCTGACTCGCGTTGATCGCCAGCAACTACTGAAATGAGCTTTCGATTTCCCTAAACTCACCTGAAACGTTAATTATGCGTGCATAGCGCATCCAATTTCTGAGAGCGTTCAGCAATTCCGGCGCCTGTATGCTTAACGAGACCCGTCGGTATAGCAACAACAGGATGATTGGTAATGGGTTGTCTTGGCTTGGATACATTTGGCACGAGGCACCATACCTCGCCCTGTTTTACAACGTCTTCCTTACATTTGCGTTCTAAACTAAAGCTCTTGAAAGGACGCGCAGGGTAATGTCCCGCAAAGGTACGTAAGGCGACAAACGCTATTCTAAAGCTGTCTATTGCCTCGAGAGGCAACTTATGCGTTATCGAAGATCCTATTTCTTTGTCTAGCGGCGAGGCAAGCTTTATGCGCGGTATGTGGCGGTGACGCATTCATCATGCTCATATTTCACTGGGTTTGCTTGTCTGTTGCTTCACTGCGCATCCGTGGTCGTTCTTATATTGACGCCTCTGACGGAAATAAAAATCACTTGAAAGTTTTTGCGCTTGTCCGTATCGATACCCTTTCGTCCTTACCTCTTTGGCCCAGTAGATTTTTCTCAAGCATCGTGAACCAACTCGCCCATCAACAAGTTTTGGTGAGACGTGCACACATATAGCGCCTGTTGTTAGGTATGGCCGGACGCCATGGGCCATACCTCATCCCCCTCACCTTCTCTTGGTGTGGCACCAGGGGTGCTACCTCGTCCCCCTCACTCTACCCCTGCGCCGGAGCCCACGAGCGCCGGAGAGGTCATTCCCTCTTCCGCTCCTCTCATGGCCGTGGCATTGGGTGTGGTTACCTCATCCCCCTCACTCTACCCCCTGCGCCGGAGCCCACGAGCCCCGGAGAGGTCATTCACTCTTCCGCTCCTCTCATGGTCGTGGCATCGTGTGTGCTTACCTCGTCCCCCTCACCTTCTCTTGGCCGGAGCCCACGAGCGCCGGAGAGGTCATTCACCCGACCTACTCGCCGGATTCATCGAAAAGAGGATCGACTTCTCCTTCCCGTGCCTGGTATTGCAGGAGGAGGGGCCTTCTCCCTGTGCCTGTCACGTGTCATCGACGAAAGCAAGATCCCTCCCACACGATTGTAGAGAGCCTATTTAAGGGGCTCCGAAATGTACTTGATCATTCATTCTCTTCTTATTTTCTTTCAATTACCTTTGAATAAACAGTGCAAGTTTCGCACTAGCAAAACGTCGTCTCGCCCTTGCTCGGTCGCCATGGTCTACCGGATGCCTGCAGCTCGCCGATAACGCCACGCTACCCAATAAGTAATGTCGGCGCAGCTTCGAAAGACAGGTCATTTGCAGTGGGATCGCCTACAAGTGCAACAAACTGGTTGCTAACGGAGGGACCGCCCTGAGGTGCAACACTGTGCCGTCTGTGTCTCCTCCTTAGGGGTTGCATCCTTTAGCGCCTCGTTACGTTTCTAGACCTGCATTTCCACACTAGAGCAATTTTTTTTTGCGCACGCAGGTTAACACCTTTCGACATACTGCATGCGCGATGCCAGCGAGCACCAACTGCGTGGCGCTTTCCTCATGTTGAAATTGTCATCTTTTATATAACACGCGCGCACGAGCGAGCGTGCAGCGTTTTGCGTCGTGTTACCGTGTGCTTACGAGCTCGTTTTTTAACTTTTTTGAAACTTCTATCCCGTAGAGTGGCATTGTCGGGAAACCCTTCGCCACGCTGTGACAACGGTCACATAAATGCTGGCACGGGACACTTCGCACAGCCTGGTAGTGTGAATTGCGATGGTTGTATTAAACACATCTAGATATGAGCGATCGAAAGAGAGAGAGAGAGACAGCGGGAAAAATAAAGTTGGACTTGACATATTAGTCGACCAGAGTTATTAAAATAACATGCGCTCATGAGGATATACCGATGTTTGAGATATCGGTAAAGCAGCCTAGATGTCGGATCGGAAATTTAGGCAACCCGAGAGAAGCACCTCTGTCTTCACTGCTGCTGTGATATAAATATTATATTGCTGAGTCAACCAAAGCGCAGATGTTGCGTAGTTTTGCAAATGAAGTGATACGAGCCCTGGGAGGCTAGCTTGGACGATACCTTCAATACTTAAAAAGTTCAGTCGTCAAAATAAGTTCCCTTCTTTGCGCCCCGTTGCACGCGGACGGTACGTTAGTGCCACGCGTGCGCCCAGGTTCTGTGGTCGAGTATGCGAACGGGTAGTACTTTCCCGTGACACCTACGCACCTGTTTCTACGTTGAAACCAATTGATTTTGTACACATTTACTTCATTCGTACAAGAACAGGCTTTTTTGCAAACTTACGCTCCTGTCTTTTGCCTGCAGGCGAGCATCCGACTCCGAGCTGCATATCGTTGCTCACGCGTAAGTGGAGAGGTCATGGTGTGTGTGATGTGACTCAGTGACGACACCGCGCCCGTCTCGCAGGTGTTTTGTTTCCCACACTAGACCGACTTCGGATCTCGCCACTTTGTGACATCGTGCCCATATTACTCCTAGTAAGTGATGCCGTTGAGGTCTTTTTTTTTTCTTACTTTTTTTTTCCAGTAGCGAGAGCGAGGTTCCAGCACGAGGGCAACATTTCTTGTCGCGACCAGCGCACCACGTGGCCACGTGCTGTCAAGAACAGGATACTCGTTGCGCTCGCAGCCAGTAATCACAAGGGTCCAAAGAAAGAAGCGCACCATGAAGACATGGCGCGCAGTGCGGAAAACACTGGTTTCGAAATCGCATGGCGCTGATGTGTGTAGTCGTCGCTCCCTGAAGCGTAGAAAGCTAAGCTGCGGCGTACCGCCTGCTTGCCTCAGTAACCGATCGGTTGGGGGGGAGGGGGCGGCTCGGATGTAAGATCGTGTCCAACAGTGATAGGGTGCAGAAGGCCCGCAGCATAGTGCGGGCGACCACGTGCGACGCGACTCCTGTTCGCGATTTCTGGGCGCCAGCGTCGCCTTTGGCTGCGGTTGCTACTGCCACGATGACGCAAACGCCTGGTTTGCGCTGTCGCCGCTGTCCTTGTCTTCCTGTCACCTGTTGCGTACGCGTGGCCTTGAGCCATTCGGCGACCGCGTGGTTTCAACGCGATGAACCGCGTAACTGCCCTTTCGCTTAAATGCGATTCTTAGCTGGCATTACGAGTGGACAGGATCATCGTTTTGTTACGGAACGTGTGTTGAGCGCGCACTAAACAAGGCGAATAAAGACAGAAATAATGGAGCACTATGCGCTTGAATGCGAGAGGGTCAGTTCGTGCACCTTCTGGAAAGCACTTAATCGCGACAGACCTCGACGCGTCACACACAAGCGTCGTTTATAAAGAAAGAAAGAGAAAGCGAGACTTCTGGAGAGCCATTTGCGATGACGCGAGTTAAGCTGTCTTTCTAAACTGATTCACGTTAGATTGTATTATTTATAGCCACATCATTTATATCCGTAGGGACCTCAAACATATTCCCCATGCGGCGCAGCCTCGTGATGACCAACTGTATATATATAGTCCCGATGTGCAACTTCGGATGAAGTGGCACCTTGAGTGTTCTCTTCTTTATTTATTTCTTTTCATCCTTTAAGCCCCCATCCCATTGTGTAGGGTAGCAAATCGGACGTACTTCTGGCTGACCCTCCCTGCCTTTCCTTGGTCAGTTCTCTCTCACACATCAGATTCCTCTTGCGGAAGCGTTGGCGCTCCCTATGCGGGAGAATTTTGCTTTTCTTTGTGGCTTAATATCCACGTTGTTTGTGGCAATCAAACGGGCTTGTGCGGTGCACGCAATTCACTACTATTGTTGATCCCCTTCAGGTTATTATAACTAGAAGGCTTTTTAAAGGACATGTTGCAGCTTAAACGACTGCTTTCGTTGGTGGGCTTTGACAAGCTTGATATAGGTGTTACTACACTCGGCCATGTGACGTCAATTTCCACGTATCGAGTGGTGTCGTAGGTGTTGAAGGTCTTTATCAAGTCCTGACGCCGTCTGTCCGCCGTTCAATGCAGCGTGAGATGGCGTAACACACCCGACAAGCGCCTCCCGGCAACCAGCCTGCCTCGCAGCTGTTATTAGGCGCACGTTTACGCCATCTTCGCACGCGCATGTGGTTTGAATAGTGCGAACCTCTGACAATTTAATACGGCTAAGTAATATTCCTAAGGAGCTATAACATAAACACAAAAAGAATGCCGTAGAGAAATAAAAAAATGTATACTACGAAGCAGGACTGAATGATTGAGTTCACAACACCTTTTAACGTTTGGTACAGAAGGAAAGTTCCAGCACGAAATATTCTTCTGCTCTAAGACTGATTCATAAAAAAAGGCACTCAGGCACGACGAGGCGACCGTCAGACAGTAGATCCCGCAAATTCTTATTCTTTCCAAGGAGACAGAGAAACGAAACAAATCGGGAGACAAAACGATTGCCGCAAGAAATGAGTTGGGCGAGCGCCCAACTTTGACTTCGCGTTGTCCTTCGGAAAAGCGCGAAAGAAGGGAACGTACAGAAAGGCGACGTGCAGAGAGATCGCAATTGCAACCGAACAGACAGTACACGAATGTCTGTGAAGCCAGAAGCAGCGGACTGCATTGATAGATTGAGGATAGACATGAGGATGATGCCCGAAAATGTTCTTCCAGCGACATGGTTTTGTGGAAGAACACGGACAACCAATAACTTATTGTTTTTCCACTGTGCATTATTACTCGTAACCTAATATTTATGCTGATTTAACTATAGTGAAACCTTGAATATGACAGTTTGTCCACGAACTGCAACGGTAGTGGGTTCACAAGCCGTGGTGTACAGATGACATACTTGTGTTTGTGCGTAAGGAGAGACATGGATACTAAGGAGTAACGTGCCTAGTTTATCTCCCAAGGCTGGAGAAAATTATATAAATGTGAAGGAAATAAAATAGGTAAATAGGAAAACTTGATCACGCGCAAGTTATCACGCAAAACAATCACATCCTATATGAAGTGCTACATTGAGAACCTTTAGCGCAGAGGTCCGTAGTGACCACTGTCATAGCATACATGTACGTTGTCCTGATAGTAGACGACAGCCCAATCTTCAAAGCGCATGAAATAGAAGCTGCCTCTCCGCACTGTTGCTTGAGGCGATACAAAACAGATCCGTCATTCTCTCGTCACAAGAAGTCACAGGTATAAGACTATTGGTTAGGCCAATAAGAAATAAGGCCTAAGTAAACGCAGCACCAATCCACGAATGACAGTACAGGCGAATTTGTTACCATTGCTGTAGTCTATACAGAACAGAAAGCTGCATGTCAGGGACCAGCTATTGATAGGCGACATGTGTGAAAACAGTTGAGTTCCACAAGAGCAATGTATGAGCACATCCAGCGTAGGCCATCAAGTCGAATCCATTCTGGAGAAATAAACTGCACAAGTGTGCGACGCTGCGCTGTTTGGTTGAATATGGCAAATGCAGCACATGTGGATGTGCTTATGAATTTTTCAAGCCCGAAATGATAGGACGACAGTGCCGGACATTTTCTCACCTGATTGCCGAACCACACGCATTAACAAAAGGCGCGGTGCTTGCGCAAGATCGCGATGTTCAGCGTAAACTAAATAAAAGTAAGCACATACGTTGAAGGCGCCATCTAAAATCAGTGTGCAGACAGCCACGTCTCTTTTGTTAAGCGATATGCTTTCTCAGATTACCCTCACGTATACCGCGTTTGCTCGTCTATATCGGACAATGAGTTCACGTTTTCGCGTGTAGGCTGTTGACGTTGTTTATTGCTCCGCTAGCAATAAAACCTTCTACTTGATAGTCAGCGCTCCGTGATTGGTGTTCCTTCTGTGAGTCTTCGCTTTTTTGCGCTGTTTATTACCATACGCCGTGTTTGAGAGCGAAATCGAAACACGTCAGTCACTGTCATGGGCTTGACCAACTACGCGACCATTCCAAGCGACACCACAGATATGTGCCGGCAGCGCCATTGACAAAGTATGTCGCGTCCTTGGTTTCACTGCACGACGGCTGATCTGCCTGATTTCTGATACTGCTTGTTCGACAGATCCGCGGCGTATTTCGGTGTCGTGCTCATGCTTCAGTGTTGGTTCGCGGGCCTAAAATAGTTCCACCTTAATGTGTCCTACATTGCAGGGACAGTTATCACGGCCTCGGAGAAGCCGGTTTTATTTTATGTGGTCAATGGCGTCCTTGCTTTAAAATAAGTATTCCGATTTCCCTTCCTCAATGCAACTATCGCCGCGTTTTCTAATGGTCGGTGAAGTAAGAACTCGAATAATCTGCTTTACGAAAGGGTAGCTAGGCAAATTATTTGAGCTTAGGAATTTTTTTTCTCGGAAGTCTAAGGCAAGCAAACTGCGCCATGCTGTGAGCCTAAAATATATTTTCGCTCAGTATCAGGATGAATTGAACGTCTTTTTTTTCTCTACGTAATAACAGACGCCTAGGTAGCGGCAGGCATTACCCCTACGTGAACTTTGGTAGGCGCGGTCCTTTTTGTTTTTCCGCTTGGGTTGCTACGCGGCATAACGTCAGCATGGAACTAATATAAGCATGTAGGCCCGTTTCACAGAGATACTGCAAAGTGACTTCTACAATTTGAGTTAACATAGAGGGATGTAACGACCTCGGTCAATTCAGGTTCATTTAGCGAAATGCATGCAAAACACTTGTTTTCACAAAGTGGCGTTGGTGGCTTTAACCATATATCGCCGTCGTAGTGAGGCCCAAACTAATACTTATCGACACCCATTGATTCCCCACTTCTCAGCGGATGACAAAAACAAGTGCACGACAAAAGAAGAAAAAAAAAATAAAGGTGAAAAAACGACAAGCGTTTCATCTCAGACAGGTTTGAAGTCCTGCAGCGCGCAAAACTCCATCGACAGCTTCCCGTTCAGTGCGAGATGAGAACGATGCAGGCGATGCGTGACGCGCCAGGGATGAGTCAGCGGTGCTGTTTCTCACGAAAGACACGGACAGGAAGGCCATTACTACTTCAGAACAAATACATGGACGCAAAAGGAAACGGCCATGCGGCAACTCAAGGGCAAGGTGCCCTATCGTTTTGTGTAGGGGAAAAAATAAAAATAAAACACATGCAGGAAAATGCCCTTCACGCGCTCACGACAATCCGGATTGCGGAAGCAGCAGCTTGGGGTCGCTGAACTCCCTTCGAGCGCAGTGAAAGAAGCCGTTATGAGTGGTTGCCTTTAGTAAGACCGTCCTCTATTACGCTTGTTCGACTTCCGCACCACTTGACCTTAAAGATCGCCTTATCTTTCCTACAGCTCGACGGGTTCGGACATCGTCCCGCCTGATGGCCACAAAAATAGCGCGTGCCAGTTAGAGGACAAACGCGTGAAGAGAGCATTGCCTAGCGCGTTCCTTAGCATAAACTTCTGACGAAAGAAGGAGCCCAATCGCAGGGAGGTAAGTCGCATGATATGTAATCGCTGCTCGTGCCTTACGAGTCAAAAAGCCGTCGCTTCTTTTCCCCGTCGCTGTTATCACGGCCTGACCAAAGTTGAACGTCACTGCACTGCTATCAATAACGACGTGTCCACCACGGTGGCTCAGTGACTATGGCATTGTGTGATGAGGTCGCGGGTTCGATAGCCGCTGCAGCGGCCTCATTACGATGGAGGCGAAATGCGAAAACACGCGTGTACTTCGATTTAGCTACACGTTAAAAAAATGCCAGGTGGCAAAAACGAATCCGTAGCCATCCCTTATACAGCGTCTCTCATAACCCACTGCGAAGTTTAGGGACGTCAAACGCCACAATTTAATTTTACTAACGACGTGAAATAAGCGATTTTTCTTAGTTTAAATAATAATGGGCTATCGTGGATTATGGGCGTTGGGTCAGTACGCGATCAAGTTGCAAACTTTGTGCGATTGCCTGTTGCTATGGTAACATGATATTCATTTTCGAATAGTACCCTAATCTAGCGAGAGTGGCGAATGCTATAAAACACTGGGATTGATATCCAAAATTAGCGACGCCGCAAGATGCTCTACGCGTTTAGCCACTTCCATGTGCTTAATTGCAGTTAGCACGAGGACGTGGCTTTGATCCCGGCAACGGCAGCCGCACTTTGATGGGGCCGGAATGCAAAAACACTCGTCTACCGGGCATTGGGTACACGTTAGATAAATCCAGGTGGTCAACATTAATCCGGAGTCCCCCACTACGACGAGCCTCATAATGGGATTGTGGTTGTGGCAGGTAAAAGCTCAGAATTTAATCTTTCTACCAGGCGATAACATGCAGGAAGAAGCGGATTCAGAGGAAGAATCGGAAGACACTGCTGGTGGCGCAAGACCCTGACAACTAGCTACGGTTGGTGAACAGGGCACGGGCGGCGGCAGCGAGCCATGGCTACCTGGACTGAGGAGGCCGCCCACCTTTGGGCTCAAGAAGTCTGGTCTAGCAATAAAGTTTATTTCTCTCTATCTCTCTTTAGTTGCATTGAGGAATGGCTTCTCTGTTCTCCTACTTCGTCGCTTAATTCAAACCTCGGCCAGCTCACATGGCAACACACGTGGGCTGAATTCACAAAGCTTTTCATTGGTAAGAGCTGTTCGTCATTGTCCGGCCGCCTTGACTAATGACAAGGCGGCCTAACGACGGGGTCGATGGCATCTGCTTTTACGAACGCTTCTGGCGTATGAACATTCTTGTTAATATGGACCACGATGAGGTGCTCAACTGAGTCGCCGGCATATTACGACCATGCTAGATGAACGCATAGTTCTTTTCCCATTTGCTTTTCCAACGTTCCTCAAAATATAGCGGCATGTGGCCTTTGTGACTAATCATATTTTACACTACTAATCCTACGTAGAGAGAGAGAGAGAGAAGAATACAGGAAGGCAGGGATGTTAACCAGTCAATAGTCTGGTTGGCGTAGTTACTCGAGTATTCTTAAGGTCCAGCTGTCAGCGACGGTGGCGATTTGCTCTGGGAAGAAAGGGAACACTTTGTGCAGGTATAATAATAATAATAATAATAATAATAATAATAATAATAATAATAATAATAATAATAATAATAATAATAATAATAATAATAATAATAATAGGTCGGCAGAATAACGACGAATGTGAATACTCCGCCTAAAGATGCTGCAAACGAAAACTTTAGGGTGCGAGATCCGGGACATGCTATCTGCGCTTTTGGCCCTACGGCGCCTTTGCCGGAGACCAGTGTCGATTGCAGCTGCGGAAGCCACGGTGACTAGCAAGGCGAAAAAGGTGTAGGCATGTGCCGTTAGTGTAACTGCGCACGCTCATATTTAAGCTATCTAAAACCAGGCGTTATCGCTAGATGTCGCCTCGGCAGTCCAAAGGTCCAAAGCACGCCGTTAGAGCAACTAACGAGCGCTCCATACAACGCCGCCCCCTGACTACCATACAGAAAACAAAAACAGATTAAATTCTGCGGTTTTACGTGTCAAAACCACGATGTGGTTGCGAGGCACGCCGTAGTGGGGGACTGCAGATTAATTTTGACCACCTGGGGTTCGTTAACGTGAACCCTATGGATGGTACACGGGCGCTTTTGCATTTCGCCCCCATCGAAATGCGGTCGCCGTGGCCGAGATCGAAAGGGCAAGATTTTTAGCGAATGCAAAAGACCAACAACAAACACTTTTTACGAAACAAAAGCTGTGTGAATCCTTTTAATTCAGAAGCTAAATTTCATCCATTTGAGTACATCTCTTAGCAGCACAACGCCGAAGTCACTGCGCCACCACGGCGGGTGTTACTGTGCCCCCGTGAGCGAAACTACGCCGAGCATAGGCTCAGCAAGGGCAGTTGGGACGGCTGGAAAAGCACGTCTGACAAAGCAGAGGTAGTCTTGAGGATAAATCGCGCTACCAAGAAGACCTGGTGACCGTGTCACGTTACAGACCACATGGCATATCAGCGAAATTTATAGCGCCGCTCGAGCAGAACATCTATAAATCACGAGGCACTTTACTAAGTAAAAGCTACAGTAAAACCTACCCCCCCCCCCCCCCCCCGGTGTACGTGAGATGTTGTCGACACGATCTGACGCCGGGCGTTGACACCAATGAGACACTGTCGGAGGAAACAGCTCACCATAATAAGGGAAGAGAACGACGATACATCGGCAAATGCCGTCGTAGTTTTCACATATAGTGTTACCTCTCAATACGGCGATGAGCATTCCTTAGACGTTTACCACGAGGTAGCCCTGTCATCAGCGCGTGCCCAGACGACGACGGGGCCCGACATAGACTGTGACGCGCAAACAAAGGGGCTCACTTCGAGGTGACACCAGCCGCCGCCCTCCGTAGGAGTGGTGATTACCGCGAAGATCACTCTACCTGAACCTCACCCTGGCAAGCTGAACTAATTGATGAAAGGGGCCAACGCCGAACGCTATAGTGGGACCAGCGTCGACCTCGGATTCCATGACTGCTACACCCTTGAGCCATATGCGGGGGCGAAGGTGCAACATCATGGGAGGGCTTTTTGCGACAGATTCGACGATTGTGATTGGCCGCGATACAGTCATCAGTTTCCCTAGTCAAGTCTCCAAGGGAAGACGACGGTACTGCAAGCGGATACCTTTAGTGCAGTGAGTTGGGCTGACGTGTCCTGGTGTGAACTCAGTCGTTTAGTAGGCTATATGGAGTGGGCTTCCGTATATGCAGCCAGTGAAAATGATGTAAAATAACCCCTTTTTCCTTCATTCCTGCTACCGGACATACTCATCCCTGAGCCGGCTGGATTCCTGGCCGAAGCGCTACCCCGAGCCGCAACAATAGGCTACAGCTATGACCTCCACATGTGCACAGAATTACCTGGCATCGTACCGCAAGGTCGAGCTTGGAGTAATTGCGGCACGTGGGAAATGGCTCAGCGAGGGCACGCACATACGAAGGCACAGTATCTGTGATCTTCAGTTCACCTGTAATAATATGCCTCTTGCTCACATAGTACTTCGCAAGGCTAACGCAAGGATTAACACGTAGTCATACATCGGATCTGAATTAGATCTCGCAAAGGAAAAACAAATCACGGATACTTGGAGCTGCAAGGTCTGGGTAGGAAGTTCTGCAAGCTACTGGGTAGGGATGTAAATAAACAAACAAAGAACAAGCAAACGAACTAACAATCAAAGATATACGTCAAAATATTGGCCTTCTGCCTTTTATCTGCTGCTGGGCGACATGTATACGCGCGGCGCTCTGTGTATGCCATTGTTTTTTGGTCTTTCTGTATCGAAACCTCTCGTTTAACGATAAAATAATTGCACGTACCGAGTCTGATATATTGCTGCTCTGTAACACCGCAATTAGAGGTTACATAAGGGCTACACAGATATTAGATACCTACAGGCCGGTCATATCATTCTCACAGGCGACATTTCCACTCTTTCAGATGAGTACATGAAAATACACAGCAACCACGCCGCTTCGCGGATTGGAGCGAAAGGTAGGACTGCGTGAGTCTTACCGTTAGCCGGTGCTTTTTTTGCGACTCGAGGTTTGGAAGCACAGACCAAAAAAGTCAGCCTCACGCATTCGTTTTCTTCCGCAGATATCAATCAGTACATAAAATCAAGATGGATGAAGATAACAAGAGGGAACACCAAATATACCGGTCTCTGAGAAAAACTGGCCACCGAAACCGCAAATGTTAGGCTGCTACGAGGGCAAAGAGATCTTACCATGGCTATTTCTAACACGTTTAACTGGTAAAGTTCTGTGCAGGGCAGCAGCCGATTCTCATTGCACGTACAGCCACGGACAGACATAACCCGAACGATCAAGCCACATCTCTAGAGTGGCTTTAATTTAACGAACGCAGGCTGTAAGGAGCAGCACACATGGAATTCTTCGGAAAGTAGTCACGTCAGTATAGTACATTCAACGCACACCAAACCAGAAATCTCCAGCATCATCTGCAGGAGAAGCAAAGAGATGCTTAAGGCGTGTTCTGGTTAAATACGACGGTAGCTCTACACCATGTCGTCCGCGGGTAGCATCCTATACACTGAAGTTTTCCTTGCCGTCGTGTAACCATCATGATTGATCAACGATCCGAAGCATAATTAAGCAACGAAGGGACGTCTCTAAAGCTTGCGTTGGCTGGGAGCAATCGGAGACAACACAATTCGCGCCTTCTGTACTGAAAGTGACGTCCGCTGAGGCGCTCACCTGGATCGGATGTGACACACCCGGTGTGTCCCACAAGGAGGAGTAGCGCGAGGACAGGGCCTACCACGACGCCAGCAGTAGCGCGGGACGTCGTCGACTTGCTGGTCGCAGGAGCCGATACCATGGTTCGCGATCGGTGCTCTCTGTCGCTCGCCAGCAGCTGACTCCTAGGGGGACGAGCGCGCATACGCGACGTCCACACCGTCACGGGCCGAGGAAGCGACTGGCTGGCTGGGCTGGCTGGCAGGGCTGCTTTTTTGCCGCGAGGATACGCCGCCTCCGGCGGTGCCGTCTCGACCGGTGCGCTCGTTCCTTGTGCCCTTGCCCCCTCCTCCCCCAGTCTTCCGTTCTTTCGCTTTTGTGCCTTCGTTGTTCTCCGCTACGCGTACACGACGTCGTGGACGGCGCGGCAAGGTGTCGCAAAAGACTGCAACAGCAGGATAAAAGTACTCGAACGCGAAGAAGCAGTCTCCACGCCCATTTGGGGACAGGACGATGGCTCCCGTTACAGGGATTCGTGGTGTGTGCTAACGATTGCGTCACAATAAAAAAAAAAGCTTAGGAAACTTACGAAAGATTAAAGTATGAGCGGCATGGGCTCTATATTGGTACAAACAAGTAACGCTGCCGGATTGTGGGCATACAATACCCCCAATGTTTTTTGCCCAGTTAATGCCTGCGAAAAAAAAGGAGAGAAAAAAGAAGACCGGGAATAGAGATAAAAGATATATAATGCACGTCTGCACGAGTGCATAAGCTACGGAACGTTCAAACGGGAGAGGCAATGACTAGACCAGAACAATGGCAAAAAGTCGACCTTTATTTGGGCCGAGGCGTTGCGTTGAAGCTCGCGGCCGTGTTTTGCAACGATTCTGTCCGTTTTCTATTTTTCTCGTCCTTCGTAATTTGCTCAGACACCGCTGCGCTACCGTTATAGCCGGGATCAACCACTTGGCGTGACGTATGATAAGAAAAAAAAATATATTCTTAAGAAATAAGGCCACTGATAACGAATTACTCAAATGAGCTTGACCACGTATAAACGAAAACAATGGTCAAAAGATGACGAGTTTCTGTCTCCATAAGTTGGACAGTCTAATATATGGTGTCCTAGTGTTTAAAGAGGCCCCGCAGTCGGTTTCGAGTCGAAGAGGCCAAAACCACATGAAAGCAAATCTAAACACGTTAGTTCACAATATCTTCACACAGTAGTCGAAAGAGCACCGCAGATTTCATCTATTGCGTACGAAAAAAAAAAAAAAAGAAGAAGAAGAGAAGGAGAGAAATAGAGAAGCACACTGTAAGCTGTATTGGGAACGCAGCTACAGTGGTGCGCGTAAAACGTCTCATGCGTGCTGGCAGAGGGTCTATGGCACTAGGGTTAGAGAAATTACGTAACCAAATAAACAACTCGTCGATTAAGACGGATGTGAACCGCGCTGTAGTCAGCTCCCAGAGCCTGTGTTGCTCAGGCGCACGCGTAGTCGGCTCTCGCAGTAGTCCCACACTCGGGCTGTTGGGTGTACCCTCGGCGCTCCTAGCGGATACTGATGGGTTGGTTTCGTCGTCTACCTTCGCGGCAGTCGCAGACCCTATACTGGTGGCACTCAAGGCGGCCCCAGCTGCGAGGCTCGAGCCCGCCGCAATCGTAGATGGTTGGGGCTCTTGAGCTTGCCTCGTGTTCCTGCGCTTCCGCTCCCAATTAAGATGGAAACGTTCCGCCATGGTAAAACAAGGATGTGCGAGGATCGAATCCCTCTGTCTTGCTGCCCAGGTCTCTTCACGCCACTTCTGGAATGTTTACGTGTAGAACGCGGGGCGGCGTAGCCGAACGACCATCGAATATCTGTAGCAGATTGCACACTTGTAAGCATTATAACTCCTGATGAGCACCGGTTTGAGTTCTACGGATTATACCTACTATGGCAGATGGACTTCTCTCTAACGCGATTACTACTGCTCAGATCGACAAACGTACTGTCAAGCTACGCCTCCGTAAACGCCGCGCGCGAGGATGAGTTTAGCTCCGATTTCGTCATGCGTGGTGCGACAACGGTGCCATCTACGCTCGCGACACATGCGTTATCGAGTAATGGCTTCTTTCCGCTGCACAACGATTTCAAAGTAACGCGCGCGGGCAGTTACGGTTGCAAAAATATGAGAAATATTAGCGTTGCATGTTTTCGTTGCATGCAGTTTTAGTAAGCGACCCACTATACTGACCGAAACGAAGGACGCTTCACGTCAAAATAGAAATGGCAGAGGCTATACATTGACTGCCATTCTATGTGACTGCCATTCTTTGAACTAAATGCTAGGGTTTTATGTGGCAAAATCACGATTTGATTATGAGACACGCCACAGTGGGGGACACCGGGTTAATTTTGACCACCAGGGGATCTTTAACGTGCCTCCACTGCACGGGAGGCGGGCGTTTTTGCATTTGACCCCCATCGAAATGCGGCCGCCGCGGCGAGTGACTAAACTATATTCGCTGCAAGACACGACTTACACACTTCAGTCGAAAAGCTTACGGGGTCAGATGGAAAAAAAATTAATCTGGGCTTGCGTCAAATTTAAAAGGAAAATGTGTTGCCTGTAAACTCAATAGCAGGCTGGATACATTGATTATAGGCAGGGTTCAGCTTCACTGGACGCTGCTCACACATTTTTGGGCACGGTCGTAGGTGGTAATAAGTTCTGCTGGCCGAAAACTAGCTGCCTGTCGTGGAGCAGAGGAAATCACAAAATATTTAAGAAACAAAACAGAGAAAATTGTGCAAGTCTCGCTCACATTGGAACCGCCACTCGAGCTTTATTAGCGCAAATGAGCGTTTCAATTGACTCAAAGCTCTAGCTGCCATAAGTCAAGAAAAGAGCTACAGGCGAGAGGTGAAGTGCGTCATTCAAACATTCCGCGCTATGTTGTCGTTTCTATTGTTTTGACCAGCTGCCGCCACACGCGACTGTCGCCTTAATTGTGATTCTGCAGCGTACGCAAACGAGTTTAGATTATTATATATAAGTGCTTTTAGACGCGTTCACGCGTTTATAGGCGTTAATGCGGGTTCAAATATACTCTGAAAGCACTCACTGCCACAAGCGAAGAGTGGCAAAGCTGATAAGCGTGATTTAGAAACCTCTGCCTCTGACCAATGGAAGAGCGTCGAAATACTGTTCCTAGGGATCCTAGTTAAAATCCCACGTTCGAACACGTAGTTTTGTTTTATTGAGCGGCAGCTTCTATTAACCCGACCAGCGATCGGCTAGCGCCTGGCCTGCACCAAGCTCACAAACAAGTAACAAACGTCACACGTACCGGAACAGTGCCCCGACATTACGGCCTTGACATACTCGCCAGTGCCCGGTTCTAGCTTAGAGGACTAAGCTGTAAAAATAGTCCCTCATGCTCAGAAAAAAAAAAAAAAAAGAAGATTCTCGTTCATAAGTACAGTTGAAACGAGATATTGTCCAGCAGGCATAAAGCCAATCGGAACTTTAATGAACGAGACATCGAGGCGAGGGTGAGAAAACAACATACGTTTATATATGACTCAACTGGGATAACGTGCCCCAACTCTAAGAAGCGGGTAGACCCGAGAGCTTCCGAAGAAATGGTTTAGTGATCAACGGCCCACCGCTGAGCACGAAAATGTACCACCCTATCCGGGGGAAAACTCAAATTGCATGGCACGCGCTAGTAAACCAGCGTTATATTCATGAAGTGACTGTGTGCCCGGGGAAGACCGGTCAACACTCATGACCGATATACGTCCGCGTTCTTCGTCGTCGTCCACACTTGCGCAAGAACCGCACAGCTTCGCGGCGACTCAGTTTGATCGAGTATGCGCAACCCTTCCCTTCCCCCATTTCCCTCGAACTCTGCGTGTCTCTGGCGTCCATTACAAGACGCCGAGGCACTCACTGTCTGGAACTGGCATGCTTGGGGAAATCCCCTTACGAGAGCAAGGACTCTCGTGTTATAAGGATGTTGGCACCGATTCTAGGTGTCACTGTTGCACGCGAAGACATTACAATTAAATAAAGGAGAGGGAGAGAGCGAGAGCTGCCTTGGTCCAAGTTGTCCAGCCTGTAAAGAGACGACTGAAAGATAAAGAAAACATCGGATTTTTTTTTTTTTGCAAGTCAATTTACTTGCAGTTTTCATCCTGAACCACCCAAGAAGGGTGACCAATCAGGAACCGAAATGCAGCAATCGAGAAAATATCGTCCTTCCTCCAAGCATCGTATAGTTACAGCAATTTCAAATGCGTGAGTCTATCAACAGGTTCAACGAAAGTGATATCTCTTGATGTAACGGATAATACTGTTGCCCCGGGGCGAAAACCGCGGTTTTAGCAGATAGCAGACCTATTCATTGAAGCGGAGCACAAGCGACGCCTTACGAGAAAAGCAAACGAAAATAGTGCATGCAGCTGACAGTTTATTCGCTTCAGTTGCTGCGCGCAGAATTGTGCGCACCAAGATAACGAACATAAATCCGAGACACTATTGAAAATAATGGTTTAAATTGATTAGCGTGCATTTCAACACAATTTTAAATAGAACTGTGCTCCAAGTTTGATTCAGAAACGCAGATTGTGTCACAGAAAAGACCGGCGAAGACACATGAGTGTTTGCTACGAGAACAGTGCATCAACACGCAGTGGTTCTCTTTTGTTGTTTTTTTGACAACTGTTTTCACTGATGCCATTTTTTTTTTTGACGCGGTTCAACAGTTTTTTCAAGTAAAATGTTGCGCGAAATAGTGGATGTTGCTTCCGCACGTCAAGTAATTTTTAATGTTAAGGCGCGGAGTGCATGTGCTGTGTCCAGGTGTGACGTTGATGCGGTCGCACCGGCAAGCGACAGCTATCTCCGTCACGTCGCTCGTCGTTCGCAGAATCGCTCAAATGGAGTTTGAACTGCTTACTTTATTGCTTGTGACCTACTGAACTACAATAACGATAACGGGAAGTCTCTACCATGGTGGAGACTTGCCGCTGCGCGAGCCAAGGCCCATATACCTAGTAGCGCAGCTTCCATAGGAGCCCGTTCATTTAAAACGTGGCGGTTCCTCGGCGGTTCAAGGGGCTTAGCGCCGTCTCTGCGACGAGGGAACACTTTCGGCAGAAGGGAAAAAAGAATAGTGTGACGCCATATTCGTTAAAAACAGAAGCGACGTCATTTTGTTCTCGAAGGGGCGAAATTTGCTTTGCTGGCCTACCATTGGAGCTGTATATTTAATATACCCCGCAATTCGATTCGATGGACGTTTCGAGTTTTCAGCGTGGAAAGCGATGCAGCAAAAGGTGAAGCCGCACGGGGTTCGAATTTGCGCCCTTGCCAGAGTAAACTTTCTTTGGAAGCCGACGAAAGCTTTGGGCGCAGAATGCGGGTCCCATCGTTGGACGCCAAACCTGTCGGACAGAGCAGCCGCAAGAAAATAGCTAAAGTAAGCAATTATTTGGTGGTCGTAACTCACTAGTCTTTTTTTCTGAACAGGTTAAGAAAGTATGAAACCACCCGCACGGCGAAATTCAGACGAGCGTTGACAAGAAAAACAACACAAGGTGTGATGGGGACGTATTGTAACAGGTGAACTTTACGAGCGCGCCTTTCTGCGCACTTCAAGACCTCCACTGCAATACAAGTGTGATGTTAGTGATAGTGCCTCGAGCGGCCAGTCGTGCGGCAATTTAAAGTGTATTCGCGAGCTTCTTTCACGCTCGGAAAAACATTTTTATGTAGCACGTATTGACCAACAGAAAGATGTATCGGGAGTTTTTCATGTTCTACTGCACTTTTCTCATTGACACTTTTCATGTAATCATAATATCTGAAAAGCTGATTAAAAAATTAATACTAATTATGAAATTAGGCGGAATGCAAGAAATAATCTGAGTATCTCCAAGCGACGGCAAACCATTACCTTGGTTCTGTTGAGCTACGTGGCATTTGCATATTTTTAAAGTTTGACTAACGTAACTTGGGACATCCTGTATAGGGAAGCAATCAGTGACGTCATGTATGCTTCGCAGAATTACCACTAGAGGTGCACTATGTAAGACGCATTTCGAAATCGTCACAGCCATATTGACATACGTAAGTTTGTCGTTTTCCGGCGACCACTTTTTACCAGCCACCAATTGTTACAAGGTTATCCATCGGCGTGAGACGCGCCTTCATGTATCGGAACTTTGCTCGAATCTTGTCGCCCATTCTATAGCGAGAACCTCGTCTAATCAGATTGCGTGTGTGACGCGCATAGGAGTGTATGTACATTCTGGAAGATTCGCGAGCGCTATGCAGCCACCTTCATGAAGCGGGATGTTGTCGCTAGTTTCGTCTTTGATTGCCATGCCACTTGTCGTGTACCAGGCATAAAAAAAAGAAGAATGTTTCCGAATATGTCTTAGATATATTACTGCTGCCACTTTTTCTTTCACGCGCGTATTATTGAAATGAGAAAGACTGTAGAGGAGAAAAAAATTTTGAATAATTTTGTTGCTTTCCCTTGACTTCTCGCCCTCAGGCATCGTGCCCAGTGGCACAGCCATGAATTTGTCTCCTGGCATAAGAGGGGGAGGGGCAGGAGGGGGGGGGAGCTGGGCAAGCTGATGTCGTGGTGCACAGAAAATTCAGGGGGGGGGGGGGGAGAGGGGAAGTACGTGCCTGGTGCGCCCTTCCCTGGCTACGCCCCTGGGTTGGCTTGAAAATATACTCTAGCCGGCTGCTCTGCTCAGTGGGAGGGGGAATAGGAGAAAAAGAGGGACACAAAGAGTGACGATGAGCATATGCAGAAGGGTGCCATTATATACACGTTCTTGCTCAGAGACGAACAAGAAGCGCAGTCTTCCTCTTTCTTGTGTGATGTTCCTCGTGCTCTGCTTCAATGAATAGATTCCGACTCGTCCGCTTTGCCATTCTCTAAAAGCAGTCTTAGTGCGGATTTAGAATTACCTTGCATATCGACGGACACTACAGCGGCATATACATGATTCCAGCGTAGCTTATTGCGTACTTTGCAGTATTATCGTAATATTACGCGATAATAAATCTTTTATCGGGATATAGACGGCCCTAGCCCACTTCCCGAGTTCAAAGAGGTGGGATCATGACTCCCTCGATGCGTGCATGTGAAATCAGCCTGACTTAGTCGTTATTTGGCGTAGGTAACCGAAGCAGCAGAAATCGATGCCTAGCTCCCAGGCAGCAAAAAGCGCGGAAGCTCCAATTCATGAAGTGATGTAATTGCGCCGATTTTTTTCTCCCATCAGTGATGACGGCATGAGTGCTTTAAGCGTTTCCGCCGTTTTTCCGGTATCGAAACTTAAATGTATAGAGGCTATGTGCGCAATAGTCAGCTCAGAGCTTCGAGGCAGTCGAAAAATTGTTTAGATATATTTAAAGTAGTCTGGTTGGTTTTTTTCGGATGTGGTAGTATAATTTCAAATTTGTTGACTTCTCCAGGCAGTAATTGTATTGCGTACGAGCCAAGTCTAAAGCAGAAGGTAGTATTCTGCCTGGAGGCTACCTTCATATACAGCAGCAACATTCTGATTTTGGCGGACGACGACGAAGTGTTTTTTGATACAGCGCTGTTCTTTCTAGCTCCAGTTCATTTCTGTGAAAATCTAAGTTCATCCACTGGTCCTCGCTCCCTGCTCGGTCGTGATGGACGTGGACGACCTCACACGTCTGCCGGTGACGGCGGCGACAGCGGCGGCCGCCTCCAGGAAGCAGATCGGTCAGCAGAGTGACAGCGACAGCGAGGACACCCATGTCTACTCTCTCAGCAGCGAGGACACTTCCGATGACGACTTCCAGCTGGTGCAGAGCCGCAGAGCGAAGAGAAGAAACACCAGGACGTCTTCATCGTCAAGCACGCAAACAGTAAGACACACGCAGAGGCCGGACGCCAATACCATCATATTTGTGCCCTTGCTTCCCACCGTCAACATGAATCTACTCAACAGGCAATCTGTGTCGATGTCACTGAAGCCCTGGTGCCAAATGAAATATCAGACATTCGAGGATGGGGGCGAAATGCGAAAACACCCGTGTACTTAGGTTTAGGTGCCCGTTAAAGAACCCCAGGTGGTCGAAATTTCCGGAGTCCTCCACTACGGCGTGCCTCATAATCAGAAAGTGGTTTTGGCACGTAAAACCCCATAATTCAATTCAGACATTCGAGTCAACACCCGAAAAAATCTACTGGCGGTTGATGTCCAACATGCGGCTGCTCTGACCACTCTACGCAGCGTAACGGACATCGATGGCATTCAGGTGTGCTCTTACATCCCTCTGGGATCTGACGTAGTTACCGGCGTTATCTACGACGTAGACGTCGCCTCCTTAATAACGACTTGCCGATTCTTATCAAGCCAGCCAATGATGAGGTCATTGTTGATGTTAAACGGCTAGGCAGTTCACGCTGCGTGAAGATTGCATTCAAGGGTAAATATATACCCTCGCATATTAAGGTGGGACACTTCAGACATGCAGTGCGGCCTTTCATTGCGAAACCCCTTCAGTGCCGCAAATGCATGAAACTGGGACACGTGAGCAGCGTCTGCGAAAATCAGACATCATGCCCCCTTGCGCCGAGCCCCACGCTGCAGATAAATGTGGCGCGACTGTAATGAAGTGCTCAAACTGCGGAGGGTCGCACGAAGCTTCCTCGAAGAAATGCCCGTATATTAAGAAGGAAATGACTATCTTGAAAGAGATGGCGAGAGATCATTCATCTCATCGCGAAGCCGCCAATAAAATCAGGAAGCGACGTTCCAGTCGCCGCGGCGCTCCTGAAGGAAGGCTGTTGCCTCTGCAACGCGCATGCCACTTCCTACAACACCACCTTTTCCTCTACCACTCGGAATGGAACCTAGAGCGATTCAACATCTATCCGGACGCCATGACGGGCTTTCGTCGAGGTCGCTCGTCCATTGACAACGTCATTGACATCATAACCTGGGTCCAAAATCAAAAAAGCCTCAAGCGCCTATCAGTGGCACTTTTTCTAGATATAAAAGGAGCATACGACAACGTCGCCCATGAGGCCATACTGAACTCACTTGAGGCTGTTGGAGTTGGTGGCCGGATGTATCAATGTATTCGGGACTGTTTGACTGAGAGGTGCTTTTTCTTACAGACTGAAGACGGCCCAGCTTCGGAACATTACATCTGCCGTGGTGTGCCGCAGAGTGGAGTGTTGATAGGACTAGCGGAGTACCTGCCGGGGTCAGTTCACGTCTCAATATACGCCGACTACATTTGCATCTGGGCTTCTGCGGTGACTCGCCCTCAGGCTTCAGCGGGTGGCAACCATAACGGCGTCTTATCTACGAGAACAAGGCCTCAGTGTGTCTACTGAAAAGTGCGCATTGGTTGGCTTTACGCGCAAACAAATGTCAACGTATCGTGTTTCAATCAATGGTCAAGCTGTATCCTGTGCTAACACACATCGCTTTCTGGGTGTAATCATTGACCGCAACCTCTCGTGGAGCCCTCACTGCATATAACTAAAGAAGAAATTAGTTGCCATTGCTCAGGTCTTTAAATTTCTCTGCGGGAAAAACTGGGGTACACCAGTCCGTTCTATGATGCAGCTCTACAGGGTACTATTTCTCGGACTCCTACGTTACAGTCTACCAGTGTTGTCAAATGAATGCAAGACGAACTTTCGCGCTTTGGAGAGCATACAAGGTCAAGCCCTACGCACGTGTTCAGGGCTGCCTCGGTGCACCTCAACAGCAGCAACAATCGCCATCGCGGGAGACCATACAATCCAGACACATGTAGCTGTACACTCTCTCAGAGCGCACATTCACCATCTGTCAAGGATCCCCAACCATCATTTGGCCTCCTTACCAGCCGAGAGACCTCAAGCGACCTTTTCAAGAGTGATTAACGCTCATCAAGAGTGCATATCGTCATATTTTACACCGGCGACGAAGCCTTCATCTCCCCTGTGGTGCCTACGACAGCCTTAAGTGAATTTTTCTATTCCTGGAATTACAAAAAAGTTCAATCATCCATCGCTGGCTCTGAACCAACTTACGCTCCTATTACTGCACCAGACGTATCATGACCGCATACATATGTATACCGATGGCTCGACCTCACGTACCAGCTCAACTGCTGCATTCGTCGTTCCAGCCAAGAAGGTTACAGTTAAATTCAAATTGTCGCACATGACTATATCTACATCGGCAGAACTTGCAGCTCTCCATGCCGCTATGATGTACGTCACTGAAGAGCCAACAGAGAAATAGGTCGTATTTTGTGACTCTAAGGCAGCCCTTCACAGCATCAAGTCTGCATTACGTCACAGAACTTACGAGCAGATGATATCCGACATCAGGGAAGTGTACCACCATGGTCTGGAAAGAGGGCACACCATTATATTTCAATGGATTCCTGCTCACTGTGGCATCGTCGGCAACAACCTAGCTGACAAGGCTGCCCGGTCTGCCCACGAAGATACCCGACACGTTCAATACCTTCGGCGAGGTCGGACGCTGCCAGGGAACTTCACCTACATGCACGCAAAAAGTCGCAAGATTTCTGGAGTTCAAGTGCATTCAACTGCCGATTATATAAACTGGACCCCACGCTACGGCTACAACTGCCATCTAGCCTTTCCCGCAACGAAGCAACCTTGCTGTACCGCTTGTGGCTGGGAGTAGCGTTGACGAACTCATACTCCTATCGTTTGGGAATGGCCGGGAGCCTGATGTGCAATTCCTGCGGGTGCGAGGAGATCATCGAGCACCTATTGTGTACCTGCCCCTGCTACGATGTACAACGCCTCTCTCTGCGGGAAACTTTACACCGACTGGACCTAAGACCGTTCGCCGAGTCAAAGATACTCGGACCGTGGCCACACCCGTCAGTGGCACGAAAAGGGAATCGTGCATTAGTGCAATACTTGAAGTGCACCGGCTTACGAGACCGTTTATAGCGTCCCTGTGCATGGTGTCCCGCCCACACGCACTCAGTGCTCACTCTCTCCCTTTTTCATCTTTCTGTTCCTCTTCCCCCCCAATGTAGGGTAGCAAACCGGATGCTCTTCTGGTTGACCTCCCTGCCTTTCCTGTCCTTGCTTTCTCTCTCTCTCTCTGATTTTGGCTACTTAGTTCGTCGTCAAGGTCCATTGAAACAGTGCTATGCGACCAGAAAATACACATGACGACTAGCGCTGACTGAAAACTAAACTTTATACGGACGTTTACAGGCTAAAATGGTTAACAGGTCTCATATATATATATATATATATATAACCGTGCCATTATCGTACACGACAATAGCATGGCGCGCGCTGACAGGTTTCAAAGCCGCCGACTGCGCAGAATCGAAGGATGCTACTTTCCCGTCTCGGCACACGATTCTCCCTTCGCTGGGCCCATCGTGCTTGCCCTCGGTGCACCTTCATGGAACCGCATCGCCCACGCTGCTGATTTCTAGAGCCTGCGATGGTCGCATCGATGAGCGACCACGAAGGCTGAGCGAACATAGGCAGCCATCCGAAATATATTTTTTCAATGGAATCGATCGAATACGTGAATTAGCTATGCGTGCTCTCACAATTTCATACTCATCTTAAATGACGAGTCGTACTTTCTTGTTCTCAGGTCAATTCTGGTCACGTCAACAACAACAGTTTTTGTTCTTATTTAGGCCCAGTAACACTAGGACGATTGGTATTGCGACTTTCATTTGGTGTTCGATACGAGGTGAGCTAGGGGTGCTGGGAGGATTGGAAAGACGTTGACCGTAATGTTTTTCGCAAATTTTGTGAATGGTGTGCGGGACGAGAAATGCGCTGGCCAATGGTCACAAAGCTGCAACGTTTTGTTTTTAAAGAGGCGTCGAAAGAAAGTATAATAGGACAGACTGTGGTTCAAGCCAGCTGCCCTCGACGAACACTTGTAGCGTGCCTAGCGATCCATATGTCATGACAAATGTGAGAAGGTGTCCCACAAACAAAAGAGACACTATACAGCCATGAACGCGTTAAATGCCTTTTACAACGTTTGTTTTGGTGAAGTTGTAACAAAAGATACTACGTCAAAACAGAGAATGTCGACTGCATGGTAATCGTTTTGTTATCATATATCACCCATGTTCCAGGGAATATTAGCAGTAACGTGGACAGCAAAATGTTCTGCGAGCCAACACATGTACACTTCGTATGTAAACAGCGTCGCAAAGCTATGCAGGTCGGCTGTAAACTGCTGTAAAAAAGCGCGATATGCAGAAGATATTTTTTTTTCAAGGAAAGTCATTGTTCTTAAGCAGCTCGCGCACTTGCGAAACGCGGTCAGCGAGTGGATACGACAGCTGAAGACGGTAGTATACGACCAGTTCCTACCACAAATAATATATTAAGGACTGAAATGTAACAAAGTCGCTGTCGTCATTGACACGAACAAAGGTTTCGTGAGAACAGTAAAGCGGGATATGTTTTGGAATTTATTTATTTGGGCAAAACAAATACAAGGAGGCAAAAGGAGGGCGTCATCCTCCTGACTAAGGTCTTTACCTCACTGGAGTAGCAGAAGTAGCAGTTTACTAATAAAACAAAATACAACTAATAAAATGAAAACATCAAAACTATTTACAGCAAAATTTTAAACACATAGCAAAGTATCAACTGTATGCAAAATAGCAAGTAAATAAATACAGCACTGCAAAAAATAAGAACATCATCATCATCATCATCATCATCATCATCATCATCATCATCATCATCATCATCATCATCATCAGCCTAGTTACGCCCACTGCCGGGCAAAGGCCTCCTCCATACTTCTCCAACTACCCCGGTCATGTACTAATTGTGGCCATGTTGTCCCTGCAAACGTCTTAATGTCATTCGCCCACCTAACTTTCTGCCGCCCCCTGCTACGCTTCCCTTCCCTTGGAATCCAGTCCGTAACTCTTAGTGACCATCGGTTATCTTCCCTCCTCATTACATGTCCGGCCCATGCCCATTTCTTTTTCTTGATTTCAACTAAGATGTCGTTTACCCGCGTTTGTTGCCTCACCCAATCTGCTCTTTTCTTATCCCTTAACGTTACACCCATCATTCTTCTTTCCATAGCTCGTTGCGTCGTCCTCAATTTCAGCAGAACCCTTTTCGTAAGCCTCCAGGTTTCTGCCTCATATGTGAGTACTGGTAACACACAGCTGTTGTACACTTTCCTTTTGAGGGATAGTGGCAACCTGCTGTTCATGATTTGAGAATGCCTGCCAAACGCACCCCAACCCATTCTTATTCTTCTGGTTATTTCAGTCTCATGATCCGGATCCGTGGTCACTACCTGCCCTAAGTAGATGTATTCCCTTACCACTTCCAGTGCTTCGCTACCTATCGTAAACTGCTGTTCTCTTCCGAGACTGTTAAACAATACTTTAGTTTTCTGCAGATTAATTTTTCAGACCCACCCTTCTGCTTTGCCTCTCCAGGTCAGTGAGCATGCATTGCAATTGGTCTCCTGAGTTACTAAGCAAGGCAATATCATCAGCGAATCGCAAATTGCTAAGGTATTCTCCATCAACTTTTATCCCCAATTCTTCCCACTCCAGGCCTCTGAATACCTCCTGTAAACATGCTGTGAATAGCATTGGAGATATCGTATCTCCTTGTCTGACGCCTTTCTTTATAGGGATTTTGTTGCTTTCTTTGTGGAGGACTACGGTGGCTGTGGAGCCGCTATAGATATCTTCCAGTATTTTTACATATGGCTCATCTACACCCTGATTCCGTAATGCCTCCATGACTGCTGAGGTTTCAACTGAATCAAACGCTTTCTCGTAATCAATGAAAGCTATATATAAGGGTTGGTTATATTCTGCACATTTCTCTATCACTTGATTGATAGTGTGAATATGGTCTATTGTTGAGTAGCCTTTACGGAATCCTGCCTGGTCCTTTGGTTGACAAAAGTCTAAGGTGTTCCTGATTCTATTTGCGATTACCTTAGTAAATACTTTGTAGGCAACGGACAGTAAGCTGATCGGTCTATAATTTTTCAAGTCTTTGGCGTCCCCTTTCTTATGGATTAGGATTATGTTAGCGTTCTTCCAAGATTCCGGTACGCTCGAGGTTATGAGGCATTGCGTATACAGGGTGGCCAGTTTCTCTAGAACAATCTGACCACCATCCTTCAACAAATCTGCTGTTACCTGATCCTCCCCAGCTGCCTTCCCCCTTTGCATAGCTCCTAAGGCTTTCTTTACTTCTTCTGGCGTTACCTGTGGGATTTCGAATTCCTCTAGGCTATTCTCTCTTCCACTATCGTCGTGGGTGCCACTGGTACTGTATAAATCTCTATAGAACTCCTCAGCCACTTGAACTATCTCATCCATATTAGTAACGATATTGCCGGCTTTGTCTCTTAACGCACACATCTGATTCTTGCCTATTCCTAGTTTCTTCTTCACTGTTTTTAGGCTTCCTCCGTTCCTGAGAGCCTGTTCAATTCTATCCATATTATAGTTCCTGATGTCCGCTGTCTTATGCTTGTTGATTAACTTAGAAAGTTCTGCCAGTTCTATTCTAGCTGTAGGATTAGAGGCTTTCATACATTGGCGTTTCTTGATCAGATCTTTCGTCTCCTGCGATAGCTTACTTGTTTCCTGTCTAACGGCGTTACCACCGACTTCTATTGCGCACTCCTTAATGATGCCCATGAGATTGTCGTTCATTGCTTCAACACTAAGGTCCTCTTCCTGAGTTAAAACCGAATACCTGTTCTGTAGCTTGATCCGGAATTCCTCTAGTTTCCCTCTTACCGCTAACTCATTGATTGGCTTCTTGTGTACCAGTTTCTTTCGTTCCCTCCTCAAGTCTAGGCTAATTCGAGTTCTTACCATCCTGTGGTCACTGCAGCGTACCTTGCCGAGCACGTCTACATCTTGAATGATGCCAGGGTTCGCGCAGAGTATGAAGTCGATTTCATTTCTAGTCTCACCATTCGGGCTCCTCCACGTCCCCTGTCGACTAACCCGCTTGCGGAAAAAGGTGTTCATTATCCGCATATTATTCTGTTCTGCAAACTCTACTAATAATTCTCCTCTGCTATTCCTAGAGCCTATGCCATATTCCCCCACTGACTTGTCTCCAGCCTGCTTCTTGCCTACCCTGGCATTGAAGTCGCCCATCAGTATAGTGTATCTTGTTTTGACTTTACCCATCGCCGATTCTACGTCTTCATAAAAGCTTTCGACTTCCTGGTCATCATGACTGCATGTAGGGGCATAGACTTGTACCACCTTCAATTTGTACCTCTTATTAAGTTTCACAACAAGACCTGCCACCCTCTCGTTAATGCGATAGAATTCCTGTATGTTACCAGCTATTTCCTTATTAATCAGGAATCCGACTCCTAGTTCTCGTCTCTCCGCTAAGCCCCGGTAACACAGTACGTGCCCGCTTTTTAGCACTGTATATGCTTCTTTTGTCCTCCTAACCTCACTGAGCCCTATTATATCCCATTTACTACCCTCTAATTCCTCCAATAACACTGCTAGACTCGCCTCACTAGATAGCGTTCTAAAGTTAAACGTTGCCAGGTTCAGATTCCAATGGCGGCCTGTCCGGAGCCAGGTATTCTTAGCACCCTCTGCAGCGTCACAGATCTGACCGCCGCCGTGGTCAGTTGCTTCGCGGCTGCTGGGGACTGAGGGCCGGGGTTTGATTGTTGTATTCATATAGGAGGTTGTGGCCAAGTACTGCACCAGGGTGGCCACTCCTGCTCTGGTGAGAGAGTGCGTTACCGGTTCTGGTCACCGGGATCAGGCCGCACTCCAGGCCTGTTTGTGCAATTTTCTCAACACACGATTTTTTTTTGTATTTTCCGGTGGAGAATTGCGCGGCACCGGGATTTGAATCACGGTCCTCTTGCACTGGAGACGGATACTCTACCGTCCCCGCAGGAGTTAAATTAAAAATTAATTTATGGGGTTTTACGTGACAAAACCACTTTCTGATTATGCACGCCGTAGTGTAGGACTCCGAAAATTTCGACCACCTGGGGTTCTTTAACGTGCACCTAATTCTAAGTACACGGGTGTTTTCGCATTTCGCCCCCATCGAAATGCGGCCGCCGTGGTCGGGGTCCGATCCCGCGACCTCGTGCTCAGCAGTCTAACACCATAACCACTGAGCAACCACGGCGGGTCCCGCAGGAGTTGTACGCCTCATTTAACCTACAGTGGTCCCCTATTTGATCAGTCAAGGTGGACCAATCTGAGCTCGGTTATACCGCATGGATGGCACTCGGCTAGAGAACCTGGTATTTATGACCTGCGCATGTGTGGCCACACATAATTGAGGATATAAAAAGTAAGAACATTCTGTTACTAATAAAAGTTATACATTCAGAATACAACATTTATAACATCACTATTGACATCAAACAATTTAAAACTCCATTAACATTCGTTAAACATGCTGTAATCGGAAAATAGTATGTTTTGTATTGCATGTTTAAATTTGTGAGTTGTTCTACAATTTATAGCTTCGTCAACAATGTTATGTTACGTATTACATAAACACACAGTTTCATATTCGATAGCTTGCGTGCCAAATTTTGTCCTTGTTTTTTTTATTACTATTGAAGTGCGACGTAGGCTGTATCCTGTGCCTCTACTCAGGTAACGGTTTGAAAATTGTTCAGTGTTGCTGGGGATCTATTAAAATAACCGTATGCAAATCTTTGTTTTGTAATAGTCTCTAATATTAAGAATGTTGTAGCGCATCATTAATATAGAAGATCCTATGTATTGTTTTGAGAAGTTTAGCATCCGAACAGCTCGCCGTTGTAGTACTGCCAATTCAATTTTTCTATATCTGTTTTATTACCATTTCCCCATACTAAGAGGCAGTAGCTAAGATGCGAGTGCACAAACGAAAAGTACAGTTGTCTGAGAAGCCTGACAGGCACAAAGCATCAGATCCGTTGTAGCAAGCCAACAGATCGTGCAACCCTATAGTGCGTACCTTATTTATCTGCTCTGTCCAGCTTATATATATGTTTCTATGAAATGGAACACCCAGAAACGAATGGCTTGAGACATGTTCAAGTTGCGCTCCACAATAAAAAAGTTTTCCGTCGTAATCTATTTGCTTATTCTTGGAATAAAAAACTGTAAACTTCGTTTCTTTGCGGTTAATTCAAGTTTATTTAGATATAGCCACTCGCTAAGTTTTTGTAACCAATGAGTTGCGGTAACTTCTAGTTCGTGAAGGTCTACTCCGGAAAAAAAGACATTAGTGTCATCAACGTTCAGTATGATTTCATCTGTCAGTGGAACGTTTGTTAGGTAATTTATGTAAATAATAAATAATAACGGCCCTAAAATGGAGCCTTGTGCTACCCCATATCTAATTATGCTCTTTTCAGACCTGTATCCTTCCAAGGAAGTACTGAAATCTAGATTCAAGGTAGCTATGCATAAGTTCTAATGCTATGCCTCGAACGCCATATACTTGGACTTTCTCTAGTAATATGTTATGTTTTGTGCTATCAAAAGCCTTGCGAAAGTCTAGGAATATACTAATCGTAAATTTTTTTCTTCGGTATTATTTATAATTGTATCTAGGACTCTTAATAATGCCATTTCGGTTGATTTATTCTTCTGAAAACCATATTGCTTATCCGAGATAACGCCTTTGTCTAAAAAAAGAAAAACATAACTGTTTAGACGTTTATATATAATACGTTCAGCCACTTTGGAAAATACCGGCAATACCGAGATTGGTCTACAATTATTCAGGTCATTGTGTGTCACATCCTTAAAGATTACAGCGACTCGAGCTATCTTCATTTTCTTAGGAAAAATTCCATTGGATAAAATACTGTTAAATGTGTGCCATCGGGCCACAGATTATGTGAGCAACTGATTTAATAGGCTGGACTTTAATGTCATCCTCGCCAGCAGCTGATTTGTTACTCAAGGAATTACGAACAGACAAAAATTTCACTTTCAGACGTAGGAGTAAGAAATATAGTCTCGATTTATATAAGTTCAGATATTACGTTCAGGACGAAAAGCAGATGTAGAAGTTGAAGCAGCGGCATTAACAAAATGATTATTAAATAAATTAGCTGCATTGTTACCACAGTACTTAACTCCATTTACAACAATTGCGTGTGGCACACTCGGTGAAGATGACCCTATTAGCTCGCGGTATATGTTCCATGTTCTATGACCATCACTCATAGAGGATTGAAATCGATGCGCGTAATATTGGAGTTTTGCTTTCTTGAGATCACTGCTTAGCTTGTTTCTAACTTGTTTAAGCTCTTTAAGCATTTCAGCGTCGCGAGTCTTTAAAAGTTATTGAATAATTTGTCTTTGTCTTGAATGCGCTTGTATAATTGTTGATTTGCCCATTCCTTTCTAGCTTTTTTATGCTTGACCACAGGGACAGAAGGAAATGCTACATTTTATATTTGTTTTACTTTGGGCACACATGCATCGTGCATCAGACCAATTTACACTGGAAAGTAAAGTTTGAAATACCCGTATAGTGTCATTATTTATGACCCGCTTGGAGTCATGCTTACTATCTGTGCGTACACGAAATGGCAATGCGGCAAAAAACGGCAGACGATCACTTATGCCCGATCTGAGCACGCCAGAATATGTCTAATCTTTTGTGATAGAAGTAAAGCACAAATCAATCAATGTTTTTGAATTCAAAGTTATCCACGTAGGAAGTTCAATAAGGTTTTCACAGCCATTTACTAGCATAGTTTCAATGAGTTGGATTCTGTCATTATTTTTTTAACGTAACTCAACATTGAAGTCACCAAAAATTACCGAGTGTAATTTCTTTGTGCTAGCAAGTTCAAGTACCGAATCCATATAATGAAGCAGTTTCGTTAGAGCACCTTGAGGTGGGCGGTAGACAACAACAATCATAATATTTCGAGAAACTACTGCAACACATTCAAAATCGTCAGTCACACTTGTAAATTCAGCCAAGATTTCGCAACAATGACATTCACGAGAATAAAAAGATACGCCACCACCGCGCTTTCTTGAACGATAAATTGAAACGTGCTTGTAGCCAGTTTCAATTGTGTGCGGTCAGTTCCCTCGTCAGTTCCCTCGGTTGTCGTCAGTACATTTCGTTTGCTCTCAAAGCGACGAGTCACTGACTTTTTGTATTGACGCCCCAAAAGATTCTAGGTACACCCTACCTTCAAAAGATTCCAGGCAAAAGTTTCGCTCCGATAAAGCTGATTGACTTCGGGTCCTGCTGTGAAGCTTGCATAGCAGCAGCTTCGTGCGGTGCAGATGACTAGTCCTAATGTTCCCTGGCTTTCCGGGCGCCATAACCTACGAAGGAGCCCCAGCGTGTGCCCCGTCAGTATGTGTGCTGGTGGTACCAATGGTCTAGAAATTATTAAAATGAACTGCATGCACCAGAGCGGCTCTCTGTAACGTTATAAATTGTGAAAGCCTTGGCCATCGCCAAACTGTACGGAAAACAAAGAGCATGGTAGAAGACAGCTCCGAAGAAGACAACTCAGAGTTTTCGGGAAAAACAGAGAGGAGAGATAGGGATAACGGTGCTTGGAATGCAGCTAGCTCCTGACTGAAGTTTCAGTAACTTCATCGTGGGGGGCACCTCTGAACGTGGCGGATACACAGAGCAAGCGCTTGCGAGCGAGCTCGCCCGCCAAATCCCGCTGTCGCGCTTATCGACCTTTCGCATTCCTGAACACAAGTGCGCCCAGAACGCAACCACTTGCTCTGTTATTGCACATCAGTTCCGAGTGTGTGACTCACGCAGGGTATTTACATATGCTTTTCTTTTGCAGCAGCTAGTACTGCGGTGTACGGACGGTCGCCCTTTGCATTCCTGCAACATTCCAGTGTCTCCCCCTGTCTCGTCCGAACATCGACTCACCCACCCCTCACCCGCCCTTCCTCTCGCACGTACACACGCACGCACGCAAGCGAAACTTGCGAACCGGCTAATAAGATAAAAAAAAAGACCAATACAAGCAATCGACGCTGTCTGGAAGCACCAGAGGTCAGTAAGTAAGAGCTGTGAAAGCGGCAGGAAACTGTTCACGATTGACTGCGAAAAACACAAACGCCAGTCCTTCCATCTCCCTACTCATAACTCGAATGCGGCTCGCGCTGCCGAGGGCCAGCAGAAGAAATGTCCGCTCGTTAGGGCGTGCCGGCGCAATTTGGGCTGGGCGATGACGCTGATTCCGCTGCTTCTGAGCTCTCCTCTCTCGGATGGCGACCAGACGGTTTGGCTGCTAAGGCGAAAGGGTTGAACGCCCTGTACGCTTCATTTGCCCCTTTTCCCTTCGGAACGAGCGTGTGGACGAACTCCGGCCTGCTTATAGCGTCAGATGGGTTTGTTTTTGCCTGCCGCTACCCACTGCGTGATGAATGCGGCGCGGAAGGCAGCGATCGCCGAGCTAATGACGAAACCGGCAGGTGACTAGCTCGCTTTTGTTCGGTTCGTTCGGGGTATCGCAGCGAGCCCGGCGATAGCGAAAATCAGTTGCACCATTAGTCATGGCTCGGTGTCACGGGTCTGCCGCTGCTCGCGGTTGTCCGACGACATGCGAGCAGCAGTAGGCAAGCCTAATGGACGTGGTTGGTGGCCAATCGCTGGTAGATGAGATTGTGTTGACGCAGTTAGGAACGAAGCTATAGTGCGTCAAGTGAGGGTGGGGATACAAACTACGATGTAGGCATTTCGACACTACATAGAGTAGTTCCTTTTGGTCTGATGGCAGAGTCAAAATAGCTTGTCGTACCCCGCCTCAGGAAACTCTAAACACGGTGGCTGACTAAGCAGGACGTGGGACTGACACACCGTTCCTTATCACCCAAAATAAAAAACGCGCGGTAATGAACCACATGAGCAATATTAGACCTTCATAACGTAAATATTTTTTTCGCAGCATCCACTCTTGGGCGAGACAGATCAGTAGCAGATAGAAAGAACGGAAAGTTTAGACACTGTTAATTTAAATTGAAGCATGATTAAAAGAAAACTCCATAGAACAGGAAGTGTGGCTCCAAATACTACGCAGTTATACTCATTACAGTACTTCTTGCAACGCTTGGTATAGCCTTCTTTCTTCATAATTACAAAAATGTACACGCTTTGTGTTTATATTTCGCGCATTGCATCTGTGAAGAGCAACCAGCCAAACTGCACTGGCGTTGCTGCACGGCTCAACGCTCGGTGGACGTGCGTTCTTGTCAGCGTCGAGAGTGCCAGTCTTCACGACGCAGGACGTTATATTTGGAGGCTTGTACTCTCAACGGAGGAATACCACGCCCCCGGAGAAGAAAGCGAGCGCAGTAGCCAGATGCTCGCGCTAGTGGCATGCACCCTCAGCGCACGTGTCCCGCGCAACGACCCCCCAGGGGCTGCTGTCCCCCGAACTCTCGACCGATGTCGGCGGTTGCTGGCAGGCCGGCCTGACCATAGAGGGCAGGACGGCTGGGAAATCGCCGCGGTAGGCAGATGAAACCCACAGTCTGTGTCCCTGCAAAACAGCCCGTCCATCGTTATTGGGAAAACCCTGATAATGTTCACATGTCGCGGGGGGCGAGGAGGAGATCGGCGTGCGTTCCGCGGCTGGCCGTTTACGGGCGTGATCTGCAGCTCAGGTCATCCAGCGCGGAATTTGCACGGCGGGCCAACGACAGTGTGCCCATGGACTCGCCTATCCGTTCGTAGTGTAGACTAAACGAGAATAGCCCGAAATAAACGAAGCCACAGCCACATATATATTACGTGCTATAGAATATTGGAACGATTTGCTTTGGAAATGCGTATGTGGGAAATGCGCCTTGGGAGAAAAAATGCTTGTGGGGAGAAGGTGTCACGTAATACTTTTGTCCTTGCTCACCGTAGCCCCTTACACGCATCACCTTTGAGCGTACGCCACGATACTCAAGGAGTGTCCTCGGCCCTCGCACAAAATTATCCCCTACACACGCAAGGCCGAGCGACACCATAACGGATCGCCACCACTTGCTGTGAAGATCCGGCCTCTAAACGCGAGGCCTTCGTCGGCACTTGCCTGCTGGCTCACAGATGTTCTGAGCACGTATTTCCGACGATCGATGGAATGGAAGATAATTTTTTTCTAGCAGTTTGGGGGCCTTAAAGGGAAACTCCGGCGATTTTTCGATGTCCACTGATCCCAATAAAATTTTGAATATACGTTCTCTTTTGCACTCTGATTATATGTGCCAAACAATATGGCTGCAAGTCATTTAGTTTTCATAAATATGAATTGTAAAGATTGGTTGCGTTCCCGACTCATGACATTTTACTGGCCACCCTATGTTTGCGACGTCAGAGACTACACCGCTACGGTCGCTGAAATCGTCGCCGAACTCGCCGCTGTCCAGTTTGGAAAATCTGTAAAATCTCCCTGTGTCGTCAGGAGACATAATCAGCTTCGCTTCTTTGGCGTTAGCGCCACGTGTACTGCGTGTTTAGCACGCGTTCTGCGTGTTTAAATTACGGTAGTGTAGGATCTGACGTCATCGACTCATCGTGACGCCCCACGAAGCAGCTACCCGTTATGGTTTCGGTATCTCTTTTATTGGTTATTTAAAATTATTGATGAATTTCTAAGCAAATTGAAGCACCCTACCGGTGACAGGACTGTCAATGCCATTTGAAAATGACGCTATCCTAATATGGTTAAGAAAAAAAGAAACCCGCCGCAGTTGTCCTTTAACATTAGATGGAATGGAAGATAACTTTTTCTAGCAGTTTGGGGGGCCGATTGCGCCGAAATTATAGTCGCAACAGAAAGCACATATGAAAAGCGGTAGTTCTGCAAAATATACGAGGTCGAGTGAGGGAAGGTGCTGTGGATGAAGCGACATAGAAACAAAATGGGGAACATACGCGCACATCCTGGAATTTGCACGAAGCGGCGCTTTCGCGCAGCGGTTAACCAAACGCTATAAATGTGCCCCATTCCTTCCCGACGTCCTTCGCGCAAAGCAAACTGGCGCGCATGCGCAGGTGCTCTCTCGCGTACCCGTGCTACGCAATATGACACAAGCGCGGCGATCACCTCGAAGAGTTTTAGTTGGCGTTGGCACGATAAAAGTGTACGTGCGATTGTGGCCTAACGACCGGCAATAATGGAGGAAAAGAGGAATGCTGTGCCTCAACGTTTGGAACATGGGGTGCTATGCTGGAGGACTGAGGTTCGATCCCATGATTAATATTTTTGTTCTAAGTGTGAGTTTATTCGCCAAGGCAGCAGCATCCAGCCACGGCCAGGAAAGCCCTGGAGGCTTCGCAGATATTGAAGTGGCGTAGTGATGTGCCATATTAATAAATGTAAAGAAAAGAAGGCGTCAGAGCCTGGCGATAAGCACCGGCGCGTAGGCGGCTCTAGCATAGCGGGAGCCTCGGTGCGATCGGTGCGTCCGTGCCTGACTGGGTTTCCGGGAAGTCCCACGAAGTGCCATTCCATTCGTCGACCCCGTGTAAGCGGATGGCCTCAAGAGAGAAACGAAAGGAAATAAACAAGTATAGGCGTCGTGATTTCAGTTGCTGCGCACTAGCCTATATAGGACCCCACGACAATGCTTCAAAGATACGAGTCGAGGGCGTGGCGCATATACAGGGAGTTTCACGTAACTTAAACCAAGGATTTCGAAAAAAAAAGTGGTTAGCTGCAGCCAGTGGCGTAGCCAGAAATTTTGTTCGGGGAGGGTGGCTCAACGTTGCAGCTCGGCCTCCTCAAAGAATTGTCGAGGGATCAATTACAGGAATAATAACTGCATTGTCATTGCCAAAGGTGCTGTAAACAAATTCTTGAACGCTACGCACCGTCAAGACAAGTGGAATATCTATTCTTTCATAAAATAATATACTCGTATGTCCCTAAAATTGCGACCGAAATAACTGATATCACTGCTTTTATGTTTTTTGTCTATTTAATAAGTAAAGAAAATATCACACGAACTTTAGAACTATATCAGTTCGGAACCAGCAAAGCAGTGCATGCCGCTGATATGAAAAATGTAAAGGCCATGAAATGAACAACTTGAGAAGAAATATTTTAATGAAACTTTGTCATTCAAGAACCTTGTTTACATTTTTGTACACATGCAACGGCCAGGGAAAAATCTCAATGACGCTGTCCTTTGTTCCAATGTATTGCGCAGAAGCAGCTTTCACCGATCGTGTATTGTGAGTAATTGCGCCGAAATTATAGTCGCAACAGAAAGCACATATAAAAAGCAGTAGTTCTGCAAAATATACGAGGTCGAGTGAAATGAAAGTGAGCCAGTGCGAATATAAGACAAACGGGGTACCTTATTTAAGAGAACTCTCCATGAGCACTTAGACATTTGTCCCACTGACTAACCAGTCGCCTGTAAGCCTGTAACTGACTCCTTTACGTCATCGTCCGTCACGAATCTGGTTCCCTTGAGCAGTTTTTTCAATTGCCCCAAAATCTTCCAGTCGCAAGGCGACAGGTCTCGGCTGTATGACGGATGTTGCAGCGTTTCCCATTTGAACTTTGCCAGTTTTGTGTTAACCAGACCAACGACGTGGGGACGGGCATTGTCGTGGAATAAGATGACCCCCATTCCTCAATTTTCCACGTCGTTTGTTCTTGAATGCGACACGCAGCCAATCCGGCGTTTCACAATGTCGGAAACGGTTGACAGCCTTCCAAGGTTTAGGAAATTCGATCAGTATTGGACCCTGACGATCGAAAAAAAGTCAACCAAACTATCCGGCGGGAATAACGGCCTTTGCTTTCTTTGGGGTTAGTGAATTTAAATGTTTCCACTGTAAGCTTTGCCGTTGTGTTTCAGGCTTGTAGTAGTGACACTATGATTCGTCCCCGGTCAAAATTACAGACAAGAAGTCGTCACCCTCATTGCGATACCAGATCAGATGAGTGAAGGCAGCGCCGAACCTCTCCGTCTTCTGGGGGTGGTTCAGAATCTTGGGCATCCATTGCACACACAAGAGCCGATAACCAAGATGTTCATGAATTATGGTAATAACCGAACCATGACTGATGTTCACACCCTCTGCCAGTTCATCGATGCTTATCCTCCGTTCTTGTCTAATCAGCTCATTAACCTTTGCAATTGTGTTGGGGGTGACTGCATGGTGGCTTTGGCCCTGTCTTGGATTGTCCTTGCAACTTTCACGTACTTCTTTGAACCATTTACTCCAACTCTTCACAGTGGCCAATGAAATGCAATGTTCAACGTGCACGGCAGCCATCCGGCGACCAAGTTCTTTTGGGGAAACACCTTCAGCTGTCAAAAACCTCACGACACCACGCTGTTAAACTTTTGGAGCGTCCATCATGTCACGCAACCATGTTGAACCCTGTGCATGGGAGCATTAAAGAACATTTATCCTCACACTTGCATGTTACTTTTGTAAATGAGAGATGCCTGTGTGCTACGCGCATGCCTCGCAGATAATGAACCGAACTATTATTGCGCGGGGTGGGTTGGCTCACTCTCATTTGAATCGCCCTCGTACATTAGAAATGCGAAGATACAATGGAATCTACGAGTGCGAAGACACAGCTTTATAAAGGGCAAGAAAGTGTCACTGGAAACAAAGTTCACTACACGCGTATACACAAAACTTCGTAACAAGATATTAAAATGTACGTATAAGTCTCTAATAAATCTACGTATCTCCGAAAAAGTCACTGTATATAATGCGTCAAACAAGGTAAATAAACATGGTGCGCAATCACAGATTCACAGATCACAGAATCCGAAGGTACGCCCCTCTCACTCCACTCCCCCCGATGTATTGCGCTCGACGGAAGGCGGCGCGCTTCCTCCCCGCTTTTCTCCCTTGTGCACACAAGACTGAGCCACCATTGTCGGCTCCCCCCCCCCCCCCCACCACCCCGCTTTCACTCGCACATACAGTATGCGGCGCGCGGTGACGATGTTATCGCCCTTGGACTTTATACGGAAGATGACGGCGACGGCGGGAATGCGCCTGTACGGTCCATATAATTGCTATCGCAATAGTATAATAAAGGGATCGGGCGACTGAAGAGTCCCGTGACCCATTACTTTCCGCAAAAGAAGTAACAAAATCGAACTTTCACCATGGAACAATTCGCTGCGCCGCAACAATGTCTTTTGTGTGTGTGTGTGTGTGGGGGGGGGACCGAAATGAAAAGAAACGCAAAGGAAATCATGTTGGCCATAATCGAACGCCTACTTTGGGCACCTATAATGTGGCTACTGAAGGAATATCGAAGAAAACGTGAGACACTTGGTCCACAGAGAAGCATACGCATACTGCTCGGTATCCTATATCGGCGAGACAAGACTTTCCAGAGAGGTTACGCTCAAGCGAACGCATTGTAATCCGTCGAGTCCCTACAGTGATGCCGGCGAGCGACCATTGTTTCTTTTTCTCGTCTGCTAGCCAGAAAGCGTCCAAAACTCTGCCAGCGAAAATCCACTCGGCCAGAGAAAAACGAACGCGCACCGAAGTGCGCCGCGTGGTGGTCGGGGCAACACGAGAAAAACGCATGCGCTCTGGCTGGCTCTGGCAACCCGCGGGTAGCGAGAACAAGAAAATTGAAAGGGATCAATGTGTCCTCGCGAATAAAAGTCAAAGTAGAAAAAATAAATAAGAACGCAGTTACCTTTGCTGGCTTTAGTGTCTTGACATAGATGCTATGGCGCAGGTGAAAAAGAAATGTTGACAATCTTTTCTGTGACATGACGGCACAAATGAACCACCACAACGCTTCGTCTGATTGGACCTCGCTGCGTGCTTTGTCAACCTGCCTGATAGTGTGTTGATTTGGCTTGTTTCGTTGTATGGTCCGATGTACGACTTCAGAAAAGTTAATGCACCTTTCGCGTCAAATGTTTATAACATTGAACCCACAAAGTTGCGGAATTGAAAATCTAAACGACGACTCTGGAAATGTCAATGCACCTTTCGCATTAAAAGTTTATAAGAACTTTACACCCCTAAAATTTCAGAATTGAAATCCATGCGCCCCGTAGATTCCGCTGCCTACGCGAGATGCCGCGACGAGCCCGCCCGCCATCAAAACGCCCTTGAAACTTTGTGCTCGGATGGGGCTCCTTGCGTTATGCGACTCCCGGTGCATGGGCGTTGCCGCGAAATCCATCCCGAGTTCGCAATGTTCGCGCCGAAATGTCTTTTCGAGCGTGAAAAAGACATTCTAGACAAAATCCAGAATCATTTCCGGCGTCGTGGGTTGTCTTGGTCGGCGGTGCATGACAGCACGAAAAAATTTCGGGGGGGGGGGGGGGAGGGGCTGAAGCCCCATAAGAGCCCCGCCCCCTGGCTACGCCCCTGGCTGCAGCTGAACGAAAGTAGGGCATATGGTTTGCCGTCATATGGCGCGCCTTATAGCATCTTTTATACTCCGCTGACTTATTTAATTATCTAAAATCAATTATGCAAGAAAGAGAGAGAGAGAGAGAAATATAGGAAGGCAGGGATGTTGACCAGTCAAGGATCTGATTGGCTACACTACGCTGGGGGAAGGGAGAAGGGGAAGAGAGAGAAGGGAGAGAGAAGGTGTAGATACATGTACGGACAGTACTTGAGTTAAAGCCGCTCTCGCAAACCAGACGTTCTGAGAAAGCACAAAAGTGCCTGCACTGCCTTCTTAGCCGATGATTGGTGGGGACGGTGCTCTAGTACTGTCTGTTCACTCAGAGGACGATCATCGAATTTCCTCAATGCGTTGGACAAAGATTGCGTTTGAGCTTGAAATTGAGGACAATCGCACAATAAGTGGTCAATGTTCTTCTCGCATCCGCAAACATCACATGTAGGACTATCGGCCATTTCAGTTAGTGCTGAGTAGGCATTCGTGAAGGCAGCTCCAAGCCACAACCGACACAGAAGAGACGCTTCGCGTGGGTGCAGACCGGCCGGAGCTCTGAGTTGAAGTGATGGATTTAGTCTGTGAAGTCTCGTGCGCCTTGTATGTCCGGTATTCCACTCTGCTAAGGAGATCTTGCGAGCTAGATTGCGAAGTTGTCTCGCGGCGTCGGTCCTTGAGAGAGGAATGGGGACGCAGTGGTCTTCTTGGTTTGACGTCCGAGCTGCCTTATCTGCCTCATCATTCTCAATGGTACCGCAATGACCTGGTATCTGCTGAAAAGATATATCATGGCCTTGTTCTCCTAAGTGATGGACAAGTTCCACGATTTCGCACGTGAGATGATCGTGAGTTCCATGTCGGATAAACGCCTGCACACATTGCATGGCCGGCCTTGAATCGCAGAAGACTGCCCATTTTCTAGCACTTTCAGCACTTATCACATGAAGCGGGTCGCGGGGAGCCGCGAGTTCTGCAGCTGTAGACGTAGTGACATGGGAAGTATTGAACCGCTGGGTTATTATCATTGTTGGTATAACTACAGCGCCACGGAAACTGGTTGACGTAGTTGATCCATCACTATAGATGTGTGTGTAGTCGATGTATTTCTCGCACAAAAGAAGTAAAGTTAGTTGCTTGAGTGCTGATGACGGCAAGTCCGAATTTTTCTGAAGTCCTGGGATTGTAAGGTTTACTTGAGTACGGCGCACACACGATGGAGGAATGGAAGGTCTTGCCGCAGGTGTGTAACCTGACCTGAGAGAAGCACGATGCGCGAGGACAGTCGCACTGAATGTCGTGTGAGGCCTATCTACTGGGAGACTTGCGAAGTGGTGAGTAGGGGTCCGGGCGAAGTGTCTCATGTGCACACGCATTGTTTCAATGCTAATGTGCGTTCTAAGAGTGGAATCGTGAGCGACTGCAATAACTTCAGTCGTTGACGCACTCCGCGGTAGGCCAAAGCATAGCTTGAGGGCTTGGCCTTGGATGCTTTGGATAATATTCAGGTTAGTTCTGAAGGTGTTGGACATGACCGGTAGGCTGTACCGCAGGAATCCAATAAAGAGGACCCTGTACAGTTGCAGCATGGATTGTATTGGCACTCCCCAGGTCTTTCCTGCTAGGAACTTAAACATATGGCAAATTCCTGTCAGGCGTTTTCTTACATATTTCACATGAGGGGTCCAGGAGAGATTTATGTCAAAGACCACCCCCAAAAATCTGTGACTCGTGCTGTACGGGATTAGTTGTCCGTCGACGGATTTCACTTATGGAGACATTGATTTCCTGGTAAACGCCACCACTGCACACTTTTCATATGATATATGAAGTCCTTGTCCTCCAAGGTAGAATGATGTTAAAGTGGCTGCCTTGTGAAGCCGCGCGCGAAGCTGCAGTCGCGTCGCAGCCGACGTCCAAATGCAAATGTCGTTGGCATAGATGGAGAGCCTAACGGTGCATGGCAGGATGTCGGCGAGTCCAATGAGTGTTAGACTGAAGAGCGTTGGGCTCAGCACTCCGCCCTGAGGTACCCCACGGTTACTGTAATGCTGAGAGGTCGGGCCATCCTCGGTAAGTACGAAAAAGGATCTGTTATGCAGATAGTTACTTACCCAGAAATATACCTTGCCGCCAAGTCCTACTGCCTCTAAGGCGTTGAAAATCGTTTCGTGCGTTACGTTGTCGTACGCTCCTTTAACATCCAGAAACAGGGCAGCAGATTGTCTTTTGCAGGACTTCTGGTGCTTGACGCACGTCACCAAGTCGATAACGTTGTCTATGGAAGAACGGCCACGCCTGAAACCAGCCACTGCATCTGGATATACCTGGTAATGTACGAGGTACCATTCTAGCCGTGCTAGAACCATCCTCTCCATTAGTTTTTTGATGCAACTGGCAAGCGCAATTGGTCGGTATGATGCAATATCTACAGGCGACTTGCCAGGCTTGAGCAGTGGAATTAGGCGACTGGTCTTCCATTCCTAGGGAACGGTACTTGTCGGCCAGGAGTTGTTGAATAAGAGAAGCAGCACTTTCTGAGCCTCTTCGCGAAGATTACATAGGGCATGGTAGGTTATCCCGTCGGGCCCTGGTGAAGATGAACGCTTGCACAAGGCCAGTGCAGCTTCGAGTTCGTCCATGGAGAAAGGACTGTCCATGCGGGGCTCGCGTGAAATCGGTGAGTGGTGGAATGTCGATGTTCCAGCAGAACTAATTTTGCCAGCAATCCTCCTGCAGAAAGCTTCAGCGACGTCAATCTCGCTGTATTGTTGGTGAAGGGCCAAAGACTTAAAAGGGTGGAACTGCTGAGGGGTTCCACGGAGACCACGAACAGTTCTCCATATGTGAGACAAAGGTTTTCGTGGATCCAAAGGCTCGCAGAATGACTTCCACCTTTGCGATGAAGTTTGTCCATGCGACGCTGAATTTTCTTTTGAGTTCTTCAGGCCAGCCTCAAGTCATGTACAGACTTCGTGGGCCTGTATCTTCGCTCTGCACGGCTGCGAATTGCACGAAGCTTCTCCAGGTCAATGTCGTATTCGATGCGTGTATAGGTTCTCGGAAGCGAATGTGTGGATAGGGCACCCTTTATGATGTCGTCTAGGCTAGAGGACAAGTCATCACTACAGCTGTCTTCGAAAATTGATTTGAACATTGGCCAGTCGATGCACTGTGTGACGCCGGCTAACTTGGAGCCCGTCAGCCCTTCAATCCTAAGATAAGTGGGACGGTGGTCACTTCCCCGCGTTTCAATATCCGAAAACCACCTGACCTTTCCACTAAAGGAGCGTGAAACAAAGGTGAGGTCCAGGCAGCTACAGTAGGCAGTTCCACGCAGAAAGGTGGGTCTTCCATCATTTAACAAGCACAGTTCTTGTTCGGAGGCAAATGACACTTACCTTCTGCCTGTCGAGTTTATCTTAGAACTTCCCCAGAGATGGCGGTGGGCATTAAAATCTCCATTCATCACCAAAGGCTGCGGAGTCGCTGTCGAGATTTGCCGTAATCGCTCGCAGTGAAAGTGAGCTTGCCTTTCTTCACTGTCAGACATACGCACTGGTTTTCTTGGTCAGGTGGCACTGGATGATGGACATACTTAAGATCACGTCGTATGAATACGATGATCTTGCTGCAGTCTCTGTGGGTGGCGGACATGAAACACTCATACCCTGACAGTCTCATGTTATCTGATAGGGGCTCGCAGATGACGATGATTGGAACTTATTCGTGAACACAAACTGTCGGGAAAGTCCGACATGCGTGACTTAAGTCCTCTGGCGTTCCACTGAAATATCGATGCATTCCGGACTTCGTCACGAAACGACGGCTTCTGGAGAGCCGTGATTTCAACCAAGAGCTGCAAGTACTGGACTCAAATTTTACAGCACCTGTAGCGCGCTTTGTGCAGACGAAGATTTTATGTTGGTAAGTATAACGCGAATGACATTCATGAGCGACCGCAGAATTTTGATGACCTGGACATCATCAGCGAGTGTCGCTTTAACAGTTGCCGAAGCAGTCGAAGTTGGTGCGTTTTGAGGCAACTTAGCAGGGAGTTGTGCACTCGGTGGCTCAGGCCATTCTTCAGGACGGGCGAGCCTCTCCGCTTTGTTTGCTTTCCCTGTATCTGTCTTGGTGGCACCGTGCGTTGACTCGGCAATCCTTCTGACGGAAGATGGCGTGTTCCTATCTGCAGTTGCGGAATGTCGTGAACGTTTTCGTGAACGTTGTCCATGCCGACGCCGCCGAACAGCGGCAGCAGCCTCTCGATGCGTTGAATTGTCCCGCACCATTCGCTTTAGGATCGCGGATTCCTTCCGCACCCGCGGGCAATCCTTTGATGAGGCCTTGTGAGGACCACTGTAGTTAGGGCACTTTAGAACATCTGTGCTGCAGGCGTCTTCTGAATGGGACTCAGAGCACCGCGGGCACACGCCGTTGTTCAAGCAGACACCCTTTACGTGGCCAATCTTCCAACACTTGAAACACTGGAGGGGCTTCGGTACGAATGATCGTACTGGATGGTGGACGTATCCTACTTTGACTTGGGAAGGAAGGCTGTCTCCTTCGAAGAAAATCTTCACACAGCGTTTGTTTTTCAGTCTGAAAATCCTCGTAATGAAAGTGCCTTTTGTCGTTGGCTTGATCAGTATTGGCAAGTCGTCATTCGGGATGGCAGCGTCGACGTCCTAAATGACGCCCGCAGTACCATCGCCGCCTGTATGGATCATTGATCGCACCTTTACGTTGTCGATCTCACTTATATTACGTAGGTCTTGTAGGGCGCTGCGATGTAAGACATCAACTGCCAAGACATTCTTCCGCGAGTTTATTCGCACGTCGTTAATCTCATGTTGTGCGATTCTCTCGAGTAACGAAGAGAGGACTTGCCTGTTGAGGAGCCGCAAATTGGTCGCCGGGTCCACGGGCATAAAGAGCATAGTGTGCGGCCAGCGCAGCGGTGCACCTTTCACGGTAGAAGCGCTTGGCGACGAATATGCCTGCAGTAGTCTTCTTTTCGCTGATCTACTCATCACGACCTGGAAGTCATCGTCGGACGAGTCGTAGCTGTCCGAACATAACTCAGTGGCCTCGCTGTCTGTATCGCTTGACGCACTTCTACGTTTCCTGGACGTTATCCGACCTGACGACTGCGCATCAGGAAAGTCCTCGGGGATCTCTTCATCCATTGCTGCAAGGAGGGAGCGGCAGCTCCCAGAAATGCAGGGAAACAAAGCGAAAAACCGGAGACAAAAGTACAAGCGTTCTATTAAAGAATCACTTCGTCTTCATCAATTATGCAAAATTTTCAATATTCAGTTTAGGGCCAAGTGCGTTTCGTTGCTTTGTAAAGGAAATGCAGAAACCACCGATCCAATTTTTTGTGGCAACGTACAGGCGCCGACAAAAGTAGTGTACTCCACGCAGTCCACGCAGCGGGAGCCGGAGCAACGGCAAACTGCATCGCAGCACCATCTACAGGCAGCATCTGGGATCATGCCTGCCGATAATATAGGGCACCCATTGGCTGTCTCGATCCCATATGCCGCCTGTAGATGGCGTCGCGATGCAGTGTGCCGCAGCTCCGGCTCCCGCTGCGTGGACTGTGTGGAGTATACCACTTTTGTCGGCGCCTGTACATGCTGCGTGGTGATTTTTTTAGGGCTTTAAAGAAAGCCCGCGAAATATGAAATAAAGCCACGTGCGCTATCCTATCGTGCGCTATCGTATAAAGCCATGCGCTATCGTATTGCAGCGCTATCAATCGCGGTTTGTTCGAAACAACCGTGCGCGCGGACAGTGGCGAAGTGAGCATCCGCGGCTCTAGTCATCGGTTTCACAGTGCGTCAGCATCTTTGGCGGTGGCACACGGAAAGGAAGCACCATCGTCCTCGATAAACGATAGGCTCTACGCACGGTTGAGAGCGCTGCAATACGATAGCGCGCGAGCGCAGTCACGTGGTTTTAGTTCATATCTTGCCGGTTTTCTTTACACGCCGACAAAAATCGCCGCGCAGCATGTACACTCTAAAAACTAAGGGAGTGCCGGGCACTCTCTTTGAGGGAGTAGCTGCTTGTCCCATATTTCACTCTCTTTTCGAGAGTAGATCGACCCTCTTTGAGAGAGAGTAGGTCAACTCCTCCTGACAGAGTTTTGTTACTCCACCGCAAGGGATTGCTAGTACTCTTCCGCAGAGTGATAATACTCTTCCCACAGGGAGTGCTAGTACTCTTCCGCAGAGTGCTAATACTCTCCCCGCAGGGTTAATAGTACATCGCCAGACCGAGTACTTCTACTCCCCCAAACAGAGTGCTTGTACTCCTTCAGAACAGAGTGCTAGTACTCTTCCCAATACCCTCTTAGCCAAGTCCTGGTCACGCATGCAGGCAGGAAATCTGATCAAATTAGGGCCGCTGATATACTGTTCCCTAGGCGGCTCCTCAGAGACACTGGCCCGATTCCAAGCGGCCTTCAGAATAGGCGTGAGCAAAGTTATGCAGGATTTTAAAGTCATTTTTTCGTGGCTATTTGCTGCCTACCGTGAGGCGTGACTGCTCTGAAGCGGCCTATGCGTATGCGTCACGAACGCCACTGAGGAGAAAAAAAAGCGAATTAACACTTAATCTGGAAATATCTTCGCAAATTTCACAATCAGAAGTCACACAATCTAATTAGAATACAATTGTCAAGGGAATCACACACTTATCAAGAACCACAATGCTCTTTACATCATGTGAATTCGAATCCGCGTACACTCGCATTTGTACAATTGAAAACACACATCATAACCATTACACCACAGCGCCGCCACGCCCAGTAGTGTTCGTTTAGAGGTTATATATATACCGAACGTATTTGATGAATCGGCTGTGGTGGGTGGGGTTTCTCTGCAGTGTGCTGTGCTGTTGTGTACTGGAATACGTGTGCGTTTGCATCATTTCCATTCCTTGCTACGACTAACGAAGGAAGACAACGTAGACGACAACGTGAGAACTATTCACGGCTTGTCGTCACCGCAGGAAAATAACAAATGTGCCGTTCAGCTCATGATCGAGTGCTTCTCCAGTCCATGTTCTCCAAAATACGCGGATACAAAGTATTGCGCCAACCATCCACGTATGTGAATTTAATTCGCGCGTATACTGGTGAGCAACTGCGACGCCAGTACCAGGCATTTCGACGTGCCTCACGCTGCCGTGTAGGCGTTCTTTTCAAGTGCATTAGTTTAGAGTTTGGTTCAGTCCGCTGTGAGCTGTTGTCCTGCATTAGCAGCGGATCGTTAGCGTTTTGAAGCGCATGCATTCCAGCATTTGGAGACTGCTTATGCCGATAGCCGCGTCAAATGCATTGGCACGCATGTTTAAATGACTAATGTGTCCACTTGTTACGCGTGCACTGCTCGTATCCTGTGGCAGTGCTCGTTCTAAAAGCTTCGAAGACCATCTACACTCATGCGTGTGTTCAATTTATATATGCACAGGATGGACTTGCCGGCTAGTTGGTTGAGCATTTTAGAAGAAACAGCGCAACACAAGGACAACGCAAAAACATGCCACACCACGAAGCGCTGGTGTGGTTGATGCTTTTTTTCGTCCTTGTATTTGCGCTGTTTCTTCTTCCACGATACACGCACACCACAGGTACGCGAAAGTTTAGGAGCATAAGTGGTTAACTCTGTTTTCCCCGTTTTCTCTCAGTGTCAATGGCACAGTGCGTTGCCCGGAATTGTGCACGCTTACCCCCATATGCAGAAATGCATCATAACTTGAAGCCCATGCTTGACTTGATCTAAACGACGCAAGTCATGAACGCACCAAAAGAAAGGCAGTGAGCGTCTTGGGGGACGTTCGCACCAGGCGTCGTTTATATCAAGTCAAGCATGAGCTTTGTATTAAGATACATTTCTGAATACGGGGCTAGACATCTGCTTCTTCCAGAAAATGTTGAAGAAACGCCCCCCAAAACCAGGCACATTCGTAAACTTAACTAGGCAATACGAAGCTCCATGGAAAAAAAGAAGAGTGGTATTAAAAGCTTTCAGTATTTTTCTTTACTCCAAAATAGTTGCGCTGTCGTGGCTTCACTGTACAGAGATAGTGCAGCGTAAGCTAGAAAGCATGAATTTCCTAACTCCATGCCAAAATAAGCTTGTAAAATTATTTAGGTGCTAGAATCCAGGGTTTGTAGCGATCCTTGAAAATCCTTTATTTCTAAAATGCCATTTTCAAGGCATTGAAAACCCTTGAATTTTTAGAAGTACTGGAAAGTCCTTAAACTTGTACACTTGGCTAGACTTAGCAGACATTGCCAAGCGCTTTTTTTCCCTTCTGTGACACTCTTTCGCATGTCACAGAAAATTGTCTCTGGAGGTAATAGAAGGAAAGCGACATCCTTAAAGTTGAAATTACAAAGGAGCTGCAGATACCAGTTTTATGCACATGGAACCGGCGACAAATGTGCTTGGAGGAGCAGAAGCAGGAAGCTCAACAGTTGAGGCATTCGAAGAGAAGCCGTGAAGAGAAAATTGAGAGCGACAGACACAATAAAAAGAAATTAGAAATGACTATTGCTTATTTGATGGTGAAAAAAGCTGAGGCAACAGATGACATCACATACACTGTCAAACCAAACAGTATTCAAAAACTGCAAACGTTGCAGGTCCAAGTAGTTAATTGTGCTATTGCAGAAAAACTTTGAGCGCTTTCTTGAAATGCTTCCTTGTGTGCGTTTAGTGGTGGGCGGTGAAAGGCAAATTAGCAGTCTTTCAAATGTTTGAAATCACTGAAATGCGATTTGTTTTGTTTTCTTTTGTTTGCATTAAAGTTAACGGTGTTCTTGAACAAGTTATTGCCTGTCCAAACTACTACACACATTGCACGAGGTCCTTGAAGTTACTGTGTCGGGGCCTCGAAAGTCCTTGAAAACCATTGAATTTTTTTCTTCAATATTGCTACGAACCCAGTAGAACAATTGTCATGGAGTAAAAACCTTGGCTGAACAGGGAACGCAGAGCACAGGAAGACTAGAAATGCAGTAGTAGGCATGGAGGGCCCTGAAAAAAATGTGCCACATCCGCTCGTCTGCCTTATGTTTCTGCACCGACTGTCGCATTTTTAATAGAAGTGCACTTTCTGTTCTACTCCAATAAACGCAACATTACGAACTCCAGTGTGGGGCAGTCCTTCAGCCAGTGCAGAACTTTTTCTGTACATCCGAGTCAGCTCTGTCATTTTTCCAGCATTGTAGTACAAGATTTGTTAAACTGGTTTAGCAGAATATGAGCAGTATACTCTTAAATTAGCTGTTTATTTGTATGCACAAGTTCAGGTCCTCAGTTTGGTTGCATGACAAATTGCCATACCTCAATAGATACAAGAAACAATTTTATTACAGTTTAATAAAATCCAAACAGTAATAATCACAACAATATAATGACATACATTTGTTTTGGTACGTATACAGCCCATGTCTTGGCAGTGTATAAATTCAACTATACACCCCAAGTACTGTGTCCTGACCACTATTATTCACATGTGTAAAACCATCACAGCAATTCAACAAATATCACAGTAATTAGTGACATACACTTTGTAACTGCTTTACATGAGCATAATGTATACAAATGGTCCCTGTGTACCTACACATGACTAGTGCCACCCGAGTACTATTACTCACAGGTGTAAAACCAACAAAGCAGTTCTTTAAAAAATATCACAGCGCTTAGTGACGTACATGCTGTAACTCCCTTGTAGAAACTTAATACAAACACGTGAGGACACAGAAAGCTAGCAGTGGGCATACATGGGAATACCACCGCCTCAATACTAATTCACAAGTGTAAAACCAACCAAGCAGTTCTTTAAAGAATATCACAATGCTTAGTGACATACATTTTCTAACTAGCTTATATAAGCTTTATACAAACATGAGAACATACACAAAGCTAGCGGTGCACCCGCATAGAAGTGCGGCCATCTGAACACGATTATTTGCAAGTGTAAGCTCAACAGAACAGTTCGTTATAGTGACGCACATTTTGTAACTGCCTTATACAAGCTTAGTGCAAGCACAAGAATGCAGAAAAATATAAATTAAAAACTTGCTCTATGCATACACAAACAGATCAACACAAATGGTAAACACCGCTTTGAAGACAAATGTGACTGTGGCAAAGTGCAGTGCTGTGCCGGTTGAAATTGCCACCCACAAAAGTATTGAGCAATGCTTAAACCACAGGCAATAAAGTGCTGAAAGACTGCGTCTCTAGCGTAACTATTTTAATTCAAATTTCTTGAATATAGGGCTCGCTTGCAGATAAGGCATCTGATCCAACTGACCTGATTTTACACCTGCTACATGCATACAATGCACTCAGATATAACTGGTAATAATGATTATAAAAGGCATTTAAAAACTTGATAGTATGATGAAGATGCATGACTAGAAAAGTCTGTCCCCCTCGTACTTGTTAAAAAGGTGTAAGTACGACACATGTTCTTTTTTTCCTCAATTTTTGCATTAATGGACAGCCGGGAACCTCGAACCGACACAAAAAAAAAGATACTGCTATGTTAATAGTGTTATGAATAATTTTTTGTGAAAGCTTTTTTACAGACAAGTTGCAGTCTCGTTTCTGGAGGTTGAGCTGTATCTTGCAAAATAACTTGAAAAGTGGTCAAATGGGAGCATGACACTATATCATAATGTTAGTTTCAGTTGACTCTCTTGCCCTACAAGTCGCTGCTCACTGTGGCCAGTGATGCAACAGCAGTGTCTGTGTGATTTTCATCGCACTTCTGTCCTATGCCATTCTTACCAGAGTTGGCGGCACATAGATACCCAAATTTCGATAGTGTTGCTTTCTCAGGTGGTTGCTTTTGATTTGCTCAATATCAGTTGGCACTTCAGCTGCATCAAACTTCTTTTTTTCCTCTTCAACAACATCAACAACAATCTTATGACACCTGTGTTGTCCTTCTAGTTGCCTACAAAGACCAGTCAATCTAGCAACAACACTGACAGTCTCTACTATCTTGTAATGGGGGAGAGGTGTGTCCCACCATGTGTTCCACATTGTTGTCACTATGTGGGCTGGCTGGGGAGGCAACAACTGTAATATGTTTGCATTTGCATATATTAAAGTGATGCTTGTACTGTGTTATAACACCTAACTTAGTCTTGCACTTGCTGCACAATAACACTGGCTCACAGTCGTGGTGAAAAGCTTTTGTATGTTGAGCAAATGAGTTGTATCCACTACAGAAAAAGTCAGTGATAGCACACATGTTGCTCTACCAGGCCTGGTGTGGTTCCTTCTGACACTGCTGCTGATGCTGATGCGCTGCTGCTTGCCTCGTACACTGTTGCAGCTGCAGTAGACATGGCAGTCTCTGTATCTATTGCTGCCGTGTCATCTGTCATGGTAACTTCCAAGTGGTATCGGGCTCACTTCTGCAAGAGATGTTGTTTGCCTCTTGAGGGCTCTCATGATCAGGGCCAATAATTTCGTAGGCATTGTCTCCTGCATCGAAGAACCAATAAGAACAGCATGAATTAATAAACATAGCTCTAAAAAGTACGGACATCAAGACTTAACCACAAGCTTTGCACATAAGTGACCGGGCTTAATGAATAATACTTGCAGGAGGAGTTACACAATTGTTTGTGTATATTATAGTAAAGCCTCATCAGAAGATATTCAAGAGGCACGGGAAACATGTCTCTCGAAACCAAAAATTTTGAGACACTGAGGAGCCAGACTAGATCACTTTATTATGCATCATCACTAAAGTATGTTTTAATACATCTGAAGGAATAAATGCTCAGGGTGGCTTAAAGGGCCCCTAAACCACTTCTCGACATTTTTTGAACATTTCAAGTAAACACGCGTATCGAAATCAGAATGCCGTCACGATCGACGAAGCCAAATGCCAGAGTGCGTAGCACTGCCGGAGCACCACAATATGAAGAATATGACCCCGTGCGCCTCTCTGGATCTATCCTGCACCCCACAGTTTGTCCTGACGTCACCAGGCTGTCTCTGATGATGTCACCAGTTTCCGGTGCTGTCGATTGGTCGAACGAAAGTGTACGACTGCCGGCAAGGCCTGCAAGCAAATACACACACTCCTTCTTCCTCGTCGCGTTGCGCGCGATGCCATTGTGGGCAGCCAATGGGGGCAAAGAACAAACGCCAACAGAAGGGTCTCCCTATGAGGCTCTTCAACACGAGTCACCATACAGTTCCGTTGTATTAGCGCCACCCCTCGCAGGACGACGGGCCAGCGCGGCAGCAACAGAGCTCGTTGGTGTTGGCCTGTCCCGTAACATTTGGAGGTGTACTAGGCAAGGAAAAGACGATACTGTCCATATGGCGTGTACCAGATGAAAGAGTAAAATGAGTGGGGACTACTTTTCGATAATCAAACACACGTAGCTCCACTATTACTGCACTGTTTCGAAAAATTCTCGTGGCTACCTGTTCATTGCCTTATTGTGTAGAACTGCAACACCGCAACTAAATTTCAACCTCGGTGGTTTAGGGGCCCTTTAAAGAAGACATTCACAGCTTTTTAGTGACTGTAGATTGTGTTAGCTTCCTTCCCAACTTCTGGAATTTAAACACTTCACTTTGCAAGCCTTGTTGCTCGCAGTACCTTTGAGGTGCTCTTAGGCGCTCGTCAGCTTCAACTGCCGACACTTTCTGCCCTGCACTGTCCTCGTTGCCCTCCTTTTCTGGTTCATGCTAAAAGAGACATGCGCGATTGACTTGTGTAAGGATTGCGTGATCTTTACGCCCTTCGGAGCACACAAGGTGCACAAAGTGAATGTGTCTGGGTTGTGTCCCTTCGAAGTAGTGAATACTTAAAAAGTCATCCTTAGTAACAAAGGTGTCTCTTGTATACAGTATTGTTAACGTGGCAAACATCGGAAAACCAACCAAACCATTTTCAGATTTCTCTTACAACCAAGTGAATCTTGTAATGAGATTCTACTGTACTGAATATTTTTCAACTATGGATCATCTGCATGTACATATAGTCACAAAGACATGTTGTGTGGAATGGCGAATCGGGAAACAGTTCGTACTCTTACTTTTTGTCCCTAACATAAGCAGCTGATAACAATATGATAAAAAAGCAGGCAATGAGGCTAGAATGGAACATAATCCTTCAGCTCTAAACAGTTTTTTGGGCCCACATCATTCCCTCATATGACATAAGGAAACAACTTGATAGCAGTAATGGCTGCATGTGATATGAGTTGATTGAAACAAACTATACGTAAGGTTGTCCTGTATGTAATTTTATCAGAGTGCTTTTTAGATGTCCTGCTGGTGATCCTGGCTGCGCGATGCTTCTCATGCTTTTTGGCACGATTCCTTTTTTTCCACTCCACTTTTTTTTCAGATTTTCTCCCCTTTCCCTTCCCCCTTGTGTAAAATAGCACACTTGAAGTATCAAATCTGTTGAACTAACGTGTGTATCAAACCTGTTAACATGTGTGCTTCTCTGTGGTCTGTGTTGTATTTTTGCGCTGCACAATTCAATTCAAGATGAAAGATGGAACGTCCCTGCCTTTAGTTTGTGTGTGTCTCTCTCATGTTTTGAAATATGTGTACATTCAGGAGTGCCTGCATGCCCTTCTCTCCTGCTCCAGTGACGAAAAGGAGAGCCTGTTTATGTACCATAGTAAAAAATTCAAAGGTTTTCGCTGTGCCCATTACATCCCTTATCATATGGATCTGTCACAATACAGAGTAGCAGTGGTCCATAATACTAGCCCATCCCAACATAATTATAAATTAACACATACCGACATGCTGCGAAACAGCTGTTGCAAAGCCGCTGGTGAAGGGAATTTCCGCAGCACTGCAGTGGTACAGCCGAGTTCCACCTGTATAGTGACAAATCCATATGCGTGTTAGCAACTCAGTAGTTGCTGATGGTTTCATAAGCTTTACACTACACAATAAAGTAATCTAGACAACTTTGTTGGAACAAATGCAAATAATTAGGACACCACTTAAACACTAACACGATTAATTGCCCCCAATATCTCACTCACTAAGGGATAATATTACTGAAACATCGGTGGAGAGCTCAGATTAACACAGCCCATAAAGGACAAGCGTTCTTTGAGGAAAACAGCTATAACAGCGGTTAGTTTTCTTGATCATTTTATGTGGTAGCTTTGATTTAAATGTCATGCAGTACTATAAAATACGAAGTGCCGCATTTCTAGCAGCAGAAGGCGTCGTCAGGCTCATGGTACAACAGATTTTTGCACTGTTTGTCAGTGAGCCGACACATACAAAGAAAACCGAATTCACACATACATATACAGTGTCAAGTGCACTTCTTCTGAAAACGCAGCCACCAGTTCCAATGTTGCTGAAAGGAAAGGTTATATAAAGTGCGAGACTGCATGGAACTGCCACTTATGACTGTAAATGTATGGTCTGCTGATTGCAGAGGTAGTCACATGCTATTTCTAGTCTCTTTTAGAAGCATTACTAAAGAATAAATTAAAATCTATTCATAAGTCACGAATTTCATGCATACACAGTTTGGCTAAATAACCTGCGAGAAAAAGACATGTTTACCTGGAATAGCAACCTTTTTTCCTGCTGCAAAACTTTCCTTCGAATTAATGAAATAACTTTACAGCGTCATAATGCGTTTCTCGCAACTACTTGCCGGCAGTGGTGAGTTAGTGTTTATATCCGACTCATTGGGCGACAATACTGCCAAACACAAATGCTTCACGAACACGAGAACACGTCCCTCGCAGAGAATAGCAACCATATATGCCTCTGTGAGACATGATCGCACCTTTGTGGTCAAAATGTACATTAGAACGACATCACCATCTCATTAAAAAAAAAAAGCCTCCGTACAAGGCAGCCGCCAACTGCATAATGTGAAATTGCAACTGATGTCCACTTACTGGTGGCCTGTGTTTGAGTCACTTTTGGCAGTTGACTGGGTGCTGAGAAATGCATGTGCTGGGTTGTCCCTGCAAGGCATACAGGGTTATGTCAAATGTTGAAAATATATATATGCCGGCATTTCATCAGTCGCAAAACAAACGAGTAAACTAATAAACTGTAATGTAAACAGAGTACACATCATAAGATAGGCTGTGAACTGTTAATGCATTACGCAAAAAACCTAATGCATAGGAAAGACTATATGTATACACACGAAGCTGACACACAATTTAATTCGCTCTAGGTTTTTCCGTGCAGTATATTCAAATTATTATGTCTCGTGGTTAGAGCAAAATTAGTGTAAATTACGAACTAAATTATCTACCCTGGAAACTTTTCTTCAATATGCACCTGTGCGCGCTTCGAACGAGTAGCGTTGTAAAATTTACGTACATGGCATTTAACATAGTTGCTGAACACGGATTTCCTTTGCCCTGTGTCGTGTACAGTGAGCTACATATATCTGCCCCCCCCCCCCCCTTTTTTTACTAGCCATACTGCGTGCCACTGCACCTATACGCACGTCAATAAACCTCACGACACAGAAATAAAAAAAGCGCCAATCACCCATGCCTGCATGTTGTAGTGGGCCTAACCTAACCAAGCATGGGCTGTTGCTTTTTATAGTAAACACAGGCACCGTGCTCATTGCAAGTATGTATCATGTCGCTAAGCAAATATGCAATTTCATTGTACCACTATTTTTTTATCACATGGATATATCTCTTGAGAGGCAAGACAAAAAGCAGTCACTTCTCAGAACTAATCAGCTTTCTTAAAACACATTTTTAACTTTTCAATGACACTTGCTGCTATGTGTTTGTCTCCAGAGAGCATACTTGATTTGACTTTCCAATCAGAGACATTACATAAATATACCATGTTAAGATGACTGCCTGGAGCACGTGAGAATTTTCATCTTCGTGTAACATACTGTATCTTGATTTTGTTGACATTTGGTCAAATGGTACACCCAATATACCCACATACTAGTTTTCTTGTCCAAATAACATGCCAATGTATTTTGATTTTTTGGCATTGGCTCCTCTGCACTACGTGAAGTCGCGCTGCACTGGCTCTTTCACATCCTCGTGTCCTTGCAGCTGCTTCTTGCGTTATATAAAGCGGGTGCCTGAAAAATATCGTATGCAAAAGTCAACACAAGGGCATGGTGCAAAACAACATCAAGACAGTCAAGGCCATGGCAATAAAAAAGTCTTAGCTCTTAGTCTTCCTAGTGAAATGCATGCAAAACATCCAAATGACTGCAACAGTCAACTGCTAAACTAACTTCAATTTTTAGATTTAAGCAAAAAAACAAATAAACCCCAGTTCATCCTTGTTTTTCATGAATGTTAGAATACTCCTGCTAATGAATAGAATATTGTTCATTTTCAGACGTCATAGGTCTGTCATGAGTCTGGTGTATCGCAAACACCACTTGTGACACATCCTAAGCACGTGCCCAGTGTGCCCCCCCCCCCCCCCCCCCCCCGCACCATCCCTGGTTGTGCCACTGCTGAAGCCATAATTTGAGGATTATAGCTGCAAACATGATGCTCAGTAGGGATGAAAATATTGTCCTTCAGCTCAATGGATATATGGATGTGCCTATAAAAAAGGGCAACAAGGCTTGTTATGGCAAGCTTACCCACATTTCAATACTAACAAGTTCACTGCGGCCTGCATCTAAGCTTACTAAAAGGCATGAACTTATTTTCATGCATGAGGTGCGCAGTGGAGTTCATTTTTGACAGACCCGACTACTGCTGCAGTTTGAAATCTAGCATTTTACATTCTTGTAGGCATGTAAAAGTTGCAGTTAAACCGCAGTTATTAGTTTATTACACCAACCTATTGTTCTGTGTACGACAGACTGGTAACACGGAATTAAAGCAACTTTTTATTTTGATATTTTATTTCTCTACTAAAAATATTCAAGCGATAAACACATCTTGATCTGCCATGCTATAGCAAAATGCACACATTACGCTTGTAACCCCCAGAGGAAGGCTGATTTAGTTGTTCATATGACATAACTCTGGCACGCCAACTCATATTAGCAAATGCACAGGCATGTCCAAAACAATAAGCGTATGCAAAGCGCCCCTGCAATTGTAATTCCACACAGCAGCCGTTATATTCGATGCCGATGCGTAACTAGCTGCTCGACAATTCACCGAGTTCGTAGACATAAGCATCCTTTCAGTTTCGCACCGTGCACGAAAACCGCAACAGGAGACAAAACCAGACCTATAATCACACCATTTCAACATGAGCAAAAACAGTTCGGTCTTAGGGATAAACACTGTGAGAGCGATTTAGTGCGCGACGGCGACGAGCGACGGCTTCGAGCGACAAAACGGGCCGTCGCTTGAACAGATGGCTCGGTTCTGGAAATCTAGAAATCGTCGCTCGTCGCCCAGAAGTGCTATGAGCGACTAGCCAATAGCGCGAAGCCGGAACTGGATGTACATACATCGCTCAAATACTACCGATTGTCGCGCGGAACGAGCAAATGATTCAATCTTTATACGTGCAAGGATAAGAACGTACTGCAAGACCACCGGAAATATTTTATGCTACTTTTTATAGTAAAATACATCAACGTAAATTACTAAAGCACGCGTCACGCGTGACTGCAGCCCTCATGCCGGCAACACCAGGGAGGCGTCGCTCAAAATCGTCGCTCGCACGGAGTACGACTTGTAGGCGACGAGCGAACGCGACAGCCATCTCCGTCGCGTCGCTTGTAGCTGCCGCGCGCAAGATCGCTTATATGGGGTTTATACTTTTTTCAGCATAAAACATGGATTCCTCATGCGTTTTCAGTAAGTTCAAGATAACGCGCCCAACTGACCTCTTGCAGCATGCAGCTGAATGCCTGCGGCAAAGTTTCTAACTAGCACTGGTGCTGCACGTAACTTCAGTGGTCGCAGATTCCCCCTGCGCGAGACACCGTCAAGCGCGCGGTTTATTTATAAAAAAAAAAAGCATGCTGCCAGCAAAATGACGCCTTCTGTTATGTGATTCCTTAGTTCAACAGCGTTCCGTACACAGTAGACTGCCAAACTGAATAAATTCAAACACACAAAACGCACGCTAATCACGCTCCGCATAGGCTCGGAATCACGGGCTGGTGAACTAACCATTTTAAGCGTCCTCTCGCCTGGCGTCTTATTGAACATACCATAGTTCTGGCAGCGTTTGCGATTTTTAAAGCTCTTACGGACAACGGCAAAGTGATAAAATCACATGCAGTTATCGCGACGACTGGCTTTTTCGATTGACATCGAGAGACAGCGCGTACGCCTAGTCCTTTGTCAATCGCGTCGGCTAAGCGCAGCGACGACTTCCTGGCGATAGCATGACATATACGGAGAATGTGCACCTAAGTTAGAATTCACTTACCGTGGAGGATTTGTTGTTATATCCAAGGCATGACGAACGACTGTCGTGTTTTCGTGGCGGCGCGAGATGGCTGACACACGATCTCCCTCGGCTGGCCTTTGCTCGCTGGACGGATCTTCTTTCTCCGGTTCTGTGTTGTTCCGCGATCGTGAGCGCGCGCGCGCGCGGTGGAGCCACTCCGAGTGAAAAAGTAGAGCGCTCGCTACGCGTTCCTTTGAACTGCGGCGGCCTGTTCTCTTAGAAGCAAAATGATGTGTTCTTTGCTCAGCGTGCATGAATGATACATTGCCATGTTCGGGGCCAGCCACCTACAGTTGAAGCAGAAGATTACGCTACGTTTTGTTTTCTATTGCCGCAAGAGTCTCTCTTTTCTATTGTCGCAAGAGTCTTTTCACTCTCTCTCTCTGAAGGGGAGAGTGAAAAGCACATTTCACTCTCTCCTTGGTGACAGAGTGAACAATGCATTTCACTCTCCTCGACATTTTGCGAGAGTAAAACGACGCTTTGAAGAGTGAACCGGCAGCTTCACTCCTGCGATACCCTTCCTAGTTTTTAGAGTGTACTACGTTGCCAAAAAAAAAAAAAAAAAGTGATCGGTCGTTTATGCACTCC